>NW_028225784.1:0-12500 GCF_052327205.1 Somniosus microcephalus
CTCCAGCCTCTACACCCCTCCCTATCTCTGTAACCTCCTCCAGCCCCTACACCCCTCCCTATCTCTGTAACCTCCTCCAGCTCCTACACCACTCCCTATCTCTGTAACCTCCTCCAGCCCCTACACCCCTCGAGCCTGTTCCGCCATTCAATGTGATCATGGCTGATCTGCTGGGGATTGGAGGGGAGGGATTCGGACGTGAGGGGATTGTAGGGGAGAGGATTGGAGGGGAGGGGATCGAGGGAGGGGGATCGGAGGGGAGGGGGATCGGAGGGGAGGGGATCGGAGGGGAGGGGGATCGGAGGGGAGGGGGATCGGAGGGGAGGGGGATCGGAGGGGAGGGGGATCGGAGGGAGGGGGATCGGAGGGGAGGGGGATCGGAGGGGAGGGGGATCGGAGGGAAGGGGATCGGAGGGGAGGGGGATCGGAGGGGAGGGGGATCGGAGGGGAGGGGGATCGGAGGGGAGGGGGATCGGAGGGGAGGGGGATCGGAGGGAGGGGATCGGAGGGAGGGGGATCGGAGGGGAGGGGGATCGGAGGGGAGGGGGATCGGAGGGGAGGGGGATCGGAGGGGAGGGGGATCGGAGGGGAGGGGGATCGGAGGGGAGGGGGATCGGAGGGGAGGGGGATCGGAGGGGAGGGGGATCGGAGGGAGGGGGATCGGAGGGGAGGGGGATCGGAGGGGAGGGGGATCGGAGGGGAGGGGGATCGGAGGGGAGGGGGATCGGAGGGGAGGGGGGATCGAGGGGAGGGGGATCGGAGGGGAGGGGGATCGGAGGGGAGGGGGATCGGAGGGGAGGGGGATCGGAGGGGAGGGGGATCGGAGGGGAGGGGGATCGGAGGGGAGGGGATCGGAGGGGAGGGGGATCGGAGGGGAGGGGGATCGGAGGGGAGGGGGATCGGAGGGGAGGGGGATCGGAGGGGAGGGGGATCGGACGAGAGGGGGATTGGAGGGGAGGGGGATCGGAGGGGAGGGGATCGGAGGGAGGGGATCGGAGGGGAGGGGGATCGGAGGGGAGGGGGATTGGAGGGAGGGGAAGGAACCAGCGATTTGCAACACTTACATTCTACGTCAACCAAGGAGCTGACGTTAGTGCTCCCCACGGCGTTTTCCACCTCGCAGGAAACAGGCTCCGTGAAGTAGGTGTGATCCACCGGAGTCTCGTACACACTTCCCCGAGCTCCATCAATCGGGGAGTCCGCCCTTCGCCCATCTGGGGGTTAGAGAGGAGTGAGTGAGAGAGCCAGAGAGAGAGAGAGAGAGAGACAGAGAGAGAGACTGAGAGAGAGCGAGAGAGACAGAGAGAGAGAGAGAGAGAGACAGAGAGAGAGACTGAGAGAGAGCGAGAGAGACAGAGAGAGAGACAGACAGAGAGAGAGACAGAGAGAGAGGAGAGAGAGAGAGAGACTGAGAGAGAGACTGAGAGAGAGAGCCAGAGAGAGAGCGAGAGAGACAGAGAGAGAGAGAGAGAAAGAGAGAGAGAGACTGAGAGAGAGCGAGAGAGACAGAGAGAGAGAGAGAGAGAGAGAGACAGAGAGAGAGAGACAGAGAGAGAGACAGAGAGAGAGACAGAGAGAGAGACTGAGAGAGAGAGCCAGAGAGCGAGAGAGAGACACAGAGAAAGAGACAGAGAGCGAGACAGAGAGCGAGACAGAGAGCGAGACAGAGAGCGAGACAGAGAGCGAGACAGAGAGCGAGACAGAGAGCGAGACAGAGAGCGAGACAGAGAGCGAGACAGAGAGAGCGAGAGACAGAGAGCGAGAGACAGAGAGCAAGAGACAGAGAGAGAGAGAGACAGAGAGAGACAGAGAGCGAGAGACAGAGAGAGAGAGAGAGACAGAGAGACAGAGAGAGAGGAGAGAGAGACAGAGAGACAGAGAGAGAGACAGAGAGAGAGACAGAGAGCGAGAGAGAGAGAGAGACAGAGAGAGAGAGAGGACCAGAGAGAGAGAGAGACAGAGAGAGAGACAGAGAGACAGGGAGAGACAGAGAGAGAGACAGAGAGACAGAGAGAGAGACAGAGAGAGAGACAGAGAGAGAGACAGAGAGAGAGACAGAGAGAGAGACAGAGAGACAGAGAGCGAGAGACAGAGAGAGAGAGTTGAACTGTTCATCGATACATCTGCATGCCTACCGATCTGGTGAAGACCAGTCCTGGTCTGGTGTCTGTTGATCGAGTGTCTGAATGTCCTGCTCCTGTTCCTATATTCCTAACTATCGATGCCCACAAGCCGTGCGGTGTGGTCCTCAATACAAGAGGGGGGCAAAGGGCCACAACTTCAAAAACAGGACAACGGAGTTGGTGCCAAATGGCCGCCCTATTCAATCATACAATGATACAGCACAGAAGGCAGCCATTCGGCCCATCGAGCCTGCACAGGATTGGCTATGAGCGCAGCAGGGGGGAGTTCTCCCCGTGTCCTGGTCAATATTTATCCCTCAACCCAACATCACTAAAAAAAAGAAATATCTGGTCATTTGTCGCACTGTTGTTTGTGGGAGCTTGCTGTGCACAAATTGGCTGCCGCGTTTCCGCGGAGACCATGGTGTTCGCAGTCTCTCACCTCTAAGTCAGAAGACCATGGGTTCGAGCCCCACTCGAGAGGCTTCAGCCCCATGATCCAGGCCGACACTCCCCGATGACAGGACTGAGGGAGCGCCGCACTGTCGGAGGGGTGGTACTGAGGGAGCGCTGCACTGTCGGAGAGACAGTACTGAGGGAGCGCCGCACTGTCGGAGGGTCAGTACTGAGGGAGCGCCGCACTGTCGGAGGGGCAGTACTGAGGGAGCGCCGCACTGTCGGAGGGGCGGTACTGAGGGAGCGCCGCACTGTCGGAGGGTCGGTACTGAGGGAGCGCCGCACTGTCGGAGGGTCAGTACTGAGGGAGCGCCGCGCTGTCGGAGGGGCAGTACTGAGGGAGCGCTGCACTGTCGGAGGGGCAGTACTGAGGGAGTGCCGCACTGTCGGAGGGGCAGTACTGAGGGAGCGCCGCACTGTCGGAGGGGCAGTACTGAGGGAGCGCCGCACTGTCGGAGGGGCAGTACTGAGGGAGCGCCGCACTGTCGGAGGGGCAGTACTGAGGGAGCGCCGCACTGTCGGAGGGGCAGTACTGAGGGAGCGCCGCACTGTCGGAGGGGCAGTACTGAGGGAGCGCCGCACTGTCGGAGGGGCAGTACTGAGGGAGCGCCGCACTGTCGGAGGGGCAGTACTGAGGGAGGGCCGCACTGTCGGAGGGGCAGTACTGAGGGAGCGCCGCACTGTCGAAGGGGCAGTACTGAGGGAGCGCCGCACTGTCGGAGGGGCAGTACTGAGGGAGTGCTGCACTGTCGGAGGGGCAGAACTGAGGGAGCGCCGCACTGTCGGAGGGGCAGAACTGAGGGAGCGCTGCACTGTCGGAGGGGCAGTACTGAGGGAGCGCCGCACTGTCGGAGGGGCAGAACTGAGGGAGTGCCGCTCTGTCGGAGGGGCCGTCTTTTGGATGAGACGTTAAACCAAAGCCCCGTCTGCTCTCTCAGGTGGATGTAAAAGATCCCATGGCACTAGTCAAAGAAGAGCAGGGGAGTTCTCCCGGGTGTCCTGGGGCCAATATTTATTCCTCAACATCACTAAAGACAGATGATCTGGTCATTATCACATTGCTGTTTGTGGGAGCTTGCTGTGCGCAAATTGGCTGCCGTGAGGCATTGGGATTAGTTTGGGGATTGATACAGGGCTATGGGGAGAGAGCGGGGCAGTGGGATTAGTTTGGGGATTGATACAGGGCTATGGGGGGAGCGGGGCAGTGGGATTAGTTTGGGGATTGATACAGGGCTATGGGGAGAGAGCAGGGCGGTAGGATTGTTTGTGATTGATACAGGGCTATGGGGTGAGAGCGGGGCAGTGGGATTAGTTTGGGATTGATACAGGGCTATGGGGTGAGAGCGGGGCAGTGGGATTAGTTTGGGGATTGATACAAGGCTATGGGGAGAGCGGGGCAGTGGGATTAGTTTGGGGATTGATACAGGGCTATGGGGAGAGAGCGGGGCAGCGGGATTAGTTTGGGATTGATGCAGGGCTATGGGGAGAGAGCGGGGCAGTGTGATTAGTTTGGGAATGATGCAGGGCTATGGGGAGAGAGCGGGGCAGTGGGGTTAGTTTGGGGATTGATGCGGGGCTATGGGGTGAGTGGGGCAGTGGGAATAGTTTGGGGATTGATACAGGGCTATGGGGAGAGAGCGGGGCAGTGGGAATTGTTTGGGATTAATACAGGGCTATGGGGAGAGCGGGGCCGTGGGATTAGTTTGGGATTGATACAGGGCTATGGGGAGAGAGCGGGGCAGTGGGATTAGTTTGGGGATTGATACAGGGCTATGGGGAGAGAGCAGGGCGGTAGGATTGTTTGAGATTGATACAGGGCTATGGGGAGAGCGGGGCAGTGTGATTAGTTTGGGATTGATTCAGGGCTATGGGGAGAGAGCGGGGCGGTAGGATTGTTTGTGATTGATACAGGGCTATGGAGAGAGCGGGGCAGTGGGATTAGTTTGGGGATTGATACAGGGCTATGGGGAGAGAGCGGGGCAGTGGGATTAGTTTGGGGATTGATACAGGGCTATGGGGAGAGCGGGGCAGTGTGATTAGTTTGGGATTGATACAGGGCTATGGGGAGAGAGCGGGGCAGTGGGATTAGTTTGGGGATTGATACAGGGCTATCGGGAGAGTGCGGGGCAGTGGGATTAGTTTGGGGATTGATACAGGGCTATGGGGAGAGAGCGGGGCAGTGGGATTAGTTTGGGATTGATACAGGGCTATGGGGAGAGAGCGGGGCAGTGGGATTAGTTTGGGGATTGATACAGGGCTATGGGGAGAGCGGGGCAGTGTGATTAGTTTGGGGATTGATACAGGGCTATGGGGAGAGAGCGGGGCGGTAGGATTGTTTGTGATTGATACAGGGCTATGGGGAGAGAGCGGGGCAGTGTGATTAGTTTGGGGATTGATACAGGGCTATGGGGAGAGAGCGGGGCGGTAGGATTATTTGTGATTGATACAGGGCTATGGGGAGAGAGCGGGGCATTTGAATTAGTTTGGGATTGATACAGGGCTATGGGGAGAGAGTGGATTAGTGGAATTAGTTTGGGATTGATACAGGGAGAGAACGGGGCAGTAGGATTAGTTTGGGATTGATACAGGCTATGGGGAGAGAGCAGGGTAGTGGGACTATGGAATTGGAAGGGAGGGGATTGGAGGGGAGGGGAATTGGAGGGGGATTGGAGGGGAGGGTGTTTGGAGGGGAGGGGGATTGGAGAGGAGGGAGATTGGAGGGGAGGGGGATTTAGGGAAGGAGATTGGAGGAGAGGGAAAATGACGGTTTGAATAAGAGCATAAGAATTATCAGCAGGAGATTTCTCTCTCCCTCCTTTCTTAAATAGCGGGGTTACATTTGCTACCTTCCAATCCGCATTAAAACCGTTCCAGAATCTATGGAATTTTGGAAAATGACAACCAATGCACCCAATATCTCTATAGCCACTTCTTTCAAAACCCGAGGATGTAGGCCATCAGGTCCAGGGGATTTCTCGGCTTTCAGTCCCATTCATTTCTCCAGTACTATTTCTTTTACAAATGCTAATTTCTTTCAGTTCCTCATTCTCGCTAGACCATTGGTTCTCCACTATTTCCGGGAAGTTTTTTTACCTCTTCTTCCGTGAAGACAGACACAAAAGTATTTGCTTAATTTCTCTGCCATTTCCTTGTTCCCCATTATAATTGACATAGAACCATAGAAGATAGGAGCAGGAGTAGGCCATTCGGCCCCTCGAGCCTGCTCCGCCATTCAATGAGATCATGGCTGATCATCCAAATTCAGTACCCGGTCCCTGCCTTCTCCCCATATCCCTTGATCCCTTTAGCCTTAAGAAATATATCTAACTCCTTCTTGAATATATTTAATGAATTGGCCTCTACTGCCTTCTGTGGTAGAGAATTCCACAGGTTCACCACTCTCTGGGTGAAGAAATTCCTCCTCATCTCAGTCCTAAATGGCTTACCCCTTATCCTTAGACTGTGACCCCTGGTTCTGGGCTCCCCGACCATCGGGAACATCCTTCCTGCATCTAGTCTGTCCAGTCCTGTCAGAATTTTTAAAGTTTCAATGAGATCCCCTCTCATTCTTCTAAACTCCAGCGAGTATAAGCCCAATCGACCCAATCTCTCCTCATACGTCATTCCTGCCATCCCAGGTATCAGCCTGGTGAATCTTCGCTGAACTCCTTCCATGGCAAGAACATCCTTCCTCAGATAAGGTGATCAAAACTGCACACAATACTCAAGGTGTGGTCTCACCAAGGCCCTGTACAACTGCAGCAAGACATCCTTGTTCCTGTACTCGAATCCTCTCGCTACGAAGGCCAACATACCATTTGCCTTCTTAACCGCCTGCTGCACCTGCATGCTTACCTTCAGCGACTGGTGCACAAGGACACCCAGGTCTCGTTGCACTTCCCCTTCGCCCAATCTATTGCCATTCAGATAATAACCTGCCTTCCTGTCTTTGACACCAAAGTGGATAACCTCGCATTTATCCACATTATACTGCATCTGCCATGCTTCTGCCCAATCACCCAACCTGTCCAAATCATCCTGGAGTATCTCGGCATCCTCCTCACAGCACACACGCCCACCCAGCTTTGTGTCGTCATTGAGGGCTGGTCAATGGACCATGTTGGAAATGAGGGTCAGAGGGTCAGGGGTCATGCAGAAGGCAAAGATTGCTCACCTGTAGCCGTTGATGGCTGGGTTTGCGGAGGCTGTGCAGGTGAAGACAACTCGATCTCCCTCTCGAACCTTCTGTGGGTGGATGGACAACGTAACCATGGGCGGGTCTGAGGGGAGGAAGACGGAGAGGTGAGAGGGAGGGAGAGATACAGGGAGTGGGAGATTGAGACAGAGAGAGACAGGGAGTGGGAGATTGAGACAGAGAGAGACAGAGAGAGAGAGAGAGAGAGACAAAGAGAGAGAGATACAGAGAGTGGGAGAGGGAGAGAGACAGAGACAGAGAGATACGGAGAGAGACAGAGAGAGAGAGACAGAGAGAGAGAGACAGAGAGAGACAGAGAGAGAGAGAGAGAGAGAGAGAGAGAGAGAGACAAAGAGGGAGAGATACGGAGAGTGGGAGATTGAGACAGAGCGAGGCACAGAGAGACAGAGAGAGACAGAGAGAGAGAGATACAGAGAGTGGGAGAGGGAGAGAGACAGAGAGAGAGAGAGAGACAGAGAGAGAGAGAGACAGAGAGAGAGAGATACGGAGAGTGGGAGAGGGAGAGAGACAGAGAGAGACAGAGTGAAATGACTCAGAACAGAAGTGCCATTAAAGTGACCTACATTGGCTCGCGGTTAAGCAGCGCCTCGATTTCAAAATTATAATCCATGTTTTAAAATCCCTCCATGGCCTCGCCCCTCCCTGTCTCTGTAACCTCCTCCAGCCCCAACACCCCTCCCTATCTCTGTAACCTCCTCCAGCCCCTACAACCCTCCCTATCTCTGTAACCTCCTCCAGCCCCAACACCCCTCCCTATCTCTGTAACCTCCTCCAGCCCCTACACCCCTCCCTATCTCTGTAACCTCCTCCAGCCCCTACAACCCTCCCTATCTCTGTAACCTCCTCCAGCCCCTACAACCCTCGCTATCTCTGTAACCTCCTCCAGCCCCTATAACCCTCCCTATTTCTGTAACCTCCTCCAGCCCCTACAACCCTCCCTATCTCTGTAACCTCATCCAGCCCCTACAACCCTCCCTATTTCTGTAACCTCATCCAGCCCCTACAACCCTCCCTATCTCTGTAACCTCCTCCAGCCCCTACACCCCTCCCTATCTCTGTAACCTCCTCCAGCCCCTACACCCCTCCCTATCTCTGTAACCTCCTCCAGCCCCTACAACCCTCCCTATCTCTGTAACCTCCTCCAGCCCCTACAACCCTCGCTATCTCTGTAACCTCCTCCAGCCCCTATAACCCTCCCTATTTCTGTAACCTCCTCCAGCCCCTACAACCCTCCCTATCTCTGTAACCTCATCCAGCCCCTACAACCCTCCCTATTTCTGTAACCTCATCCAGCCCCTACAACCCTCTCTATCTCTGTAACCTCCTCCAGCCCCTACACCCCTCCCTATCTCTGTAACCTCCTCCAGCCCCTACACCCCTCCCTATCTCTGTAACCTCCTCCAGCCCCTACACCCCTCCCTATCTATGTAACCTCCTCCAGCCCTACACCCCTCCCTATCTCTGTAACTTCCTCCAGCCCCTACAACCCTCCCTATCTCTGTAACCACCTCCAGCCCCTACAACCCTCCCTATCTCTGTAACCTCCTCCAGCCCTACACCCCTCCCTATCTCTGTAACCTCCTCCAGCCCTACAACCCTCCCTATCTCTGTAACCTCCTCCAGCCCCTACACCCCTCCCTATCTCTGTAACCTCCTCCAGCCCCTACACCCCTTCCTTTCTCTGTAACCTCCTCCAGCCCCTACACCCCTTCCTTTCTCTGTAACCTCCTCCAGCCCCTACACCCCTCCCTATCTCTGTAACCTCCTCCAGCCCCTACAACCCTCCCTATCTCTGTAACCTCCTCCAGCCCCGACACCCCTCCCTATCTCTGTAACCTCCTCCAGCCCCTACAACCCTCCGAGATCTCTGCGCTCCTCCAATTCTGCCCTCTTGAGCATCCCCCGATTTCCATCGCTCCACCATTGGCGGCCATGCCTTCAGCTGCCTGGGGCCCCGAGCTCTGGAATTCCCTCCCTAAACCTCTCCGCCTCTCTCTCCTCCTTTAAGACGCTCCTTAAAACCTCCCTCTTTGACCCAGCTTTTGGTCAGCTGTCCTAATATCTCCTGATGTGACTCGGTCTCAAATTCTGTTTCATAATCGCTCCTGTGAAGCACCCTGGGATGTTTTACTACATTAAAGGCACTATATAAATGCAGGTTGTTGTTTTTAAAGGGGAATCGTATAGAGGGTCGATTATTTGCTCTCTCCCCCCACACCCCTCACTCCCTCCCTCTCTGTTTGTCTCTCTTCTCTCTCTCTCTTCTCTCTCACTCTCTGTCTCTGTCCCCCTCTCTCTTTCACTCTTTCTCTGTCTCCCTCTGTCTCTCTCTCCCTGTCTCTCTCTCCCTATCTCTCTCTCCCTGTCTCCCTCTGTCCTCCCTCTCTCTCTCTCACTCTCTGTCTCTCTCTCTGTCTCTCTCTCTGTCTCTCTCTCTCTGTCTCTCTCTCTCTCTCTCTCTCTCTCTCTCTCTCTCTCTCTCCGTCTCTCTCTCCCTGTCTCTCTCTCCCTGTCTCTCTCTCCCTGTCTCTCTCTCCCTCTGTCCTCCCTCTCTCTCTCTCTCCCTGTCTCTCTCTCCCTGTCTCTCTCACTCTCTGTCTCTCTCTCTCTCTGTCTCTCTCCCTGTCTCCTCTCTCCCTGTCTCCTCTCTGCATGACAAGGTACATCTTATGTTGCCAAAGCATCGAAAAACATTCATGGTTGTACACAAAAATACAGATCTATCCATACAGTGTATAAACAGATATATCCCTGAGTGTATAAATATACATTCGTATAATTTGTATATACTCTTTTCTTATATTTAGTGGTTGTGCCTCTGTTTATGGCAAGCTGTAACATAGTGTGCCGCTAAGGTTACACAATTTCTCTCTTCCCCTAGTAGGTATGGGAGTTTTTGGTCGTCATTCAAATTTCTGAATTCCGGGCATATTTTTGTGAATTTTGGGTAGAAATTCTCCCTTATGCCCTGATATTTTCTACAAGCTGTGAGGAAGTGCATCTCTGTCTCCACCACTCCCTGACTGCAGTGAGAGCATATCCTGTCCTCTCTTGGTAGCCGGGTCTGCCTGTGTCTACCTTTTTCGATCGCCAGGCTATGTTCACTAAGTCTGTACCTTGTCAAGGTTTTTCTCAGTTTGCTACCCTTTACCCTGGTCAGGTAATCAGCCATGTTGTATTGTCTGTTTAGGGCCAAGTAGCATTTGAGTTTGCTTTGGGTTTTTGTTGTTTCTGCCCAATATGACAGATATTTTTCCTTTTGCTTAGCGACGATTGTGTTGGGTCGAATTCTCTCTGCTACGATGTCACTGTCCTGGGGCTGGTTATTGTTAATAGTGTTAGTAGTTACTTCACTGAGTCCCAGGACTAGTTGACTGAGGGTATTCTTCTTTATGGTCCTCTCTTGGCATTTCAGGGCTTCGTAATGATAGCATTGGGGGTTGCTCATTTCTAGGTGTTTCCAAAATTTGGTGGCTCTTTTTTGGATAGTGATTATTAATGGATATTGGCCTAGTTCTGCCCTGCATACATTGTTTACGGTTTTCCTTTGAGTCCGGAGGATACTTTTACAGAATTCTGCATGTAGGATCTCAATTGGATGTTTGTCCCATTTTGTAAATTCTTCTTGTGTTAGCGGTCCCCACACCTCACTGCCATAGAGTGCAATTGGTTCAATTACTGATTTGAAATTTTTGAGCCAAATGCTAATTGGGATTTCTATTTGGATTGATTTTTTTATGGCATAGAAAGCCCTTCTTGCTTTCTCCTTCAGTTCATTCACAGCCAGATGAAAATTTCCCGTAGAACTGATTTTTAAGCCCAAGTATGTGTAGTTAGTGGTTTGATCAATTTTGGTTGTTCCTAGTGTGAAATTTATTTTGGGTCCCTGATGTCTGGATCTTTGCTGGAACACAAGGACTTTGTTTTTTTGGGGATTTATTGTCAGGGCCCAGGTCTGGCAGAACGACTCCAGCAGATCCAGGTTCTGCTGTAGACCCTCCTTAGTTGGTGACAGCAGAACCAGGTCATCTGCATAGAGGAGGAATTTAACCTTGGATTCATATAGGGTGAGGCCGGGTGCTGTAGATTGTTCAAGTATTCATTTATGTAAATATTAAAGAGTGTCGGTGAGATTGGCGAGCCCTGCGTCACCCCCCGCCCCTGTGGGAAGTATTTTGTTTGTTTGTCTCCAATTTTAACTGCACATTTGTTGTTTGTATACATTGATTTAATTACATTATATGTTTTTCCCTCTACCCCGCTTTCGATAAGTTTCAGGAATAAACCGTCGTGCCAGATGGAATCGAAAGCCTTCTGGAAATCTATAAAGCATGCGTAGATTTTGCTTTTGTTTTGATGAACGTGTTTGTCAATTAGGGTCTGTAGGGTGAAGATATGATCTGATGTTCTATAGTTTGGCAGGAATCCAATTTGGCTTTTACTCAAGACATTGTGCTCCTCAAGGAAGTTTATAAGTCTTTTGTTTATGATACTACAGAATACCTTCCCCAGGTTACTGTTTACACAGATGCCTCGATAGTTATTTGGGTCGACTTTGTCCCCACTTTTGTATACGGGCGTTACGAGTCCTTTGTTCCAGATATCAGGGAAGTAACCGACACTCAGAACCAAGTTGAAGAGTTTTAGGATAGCCAGTTTCATTTTATCGTCTGTGTGTTTAATCATCTCGCTTAGTATGCCGTCTGCACCGCAAGCTTTTCCTGGTCGCAGGTCCTTGAGTTTTTCAACTAGTTCTTTTTCTGTTATTATGGAGTCTAGCGGGTTTTGGTTATCTTTTATGGCCATTTCGAGCTTTTCCAGTTTTTTGCATATTTGGTGTTACTCTGGTCTTAGTGTGTTTTTCTGGTATAATTTTTCAAAGTGGTTTACCCATGTGTCCCCATTTTGAATGGCCAAATCGTCGTGTTGTTTTTTGTGTAGTGTTTTCAAGTTTTCCCAGAAACAATTGGAATCAATGGATTCCTCCATGGAGCTGAGTGTATTCTTAATATATTGCTCTTTTTTGGTTCTGAGTGTGTTTCTGTATTGTGTTAGTGTCTGACAATAAGTAAGGCGTAATTCCTCGTTTTCCGGCTGTCTGTGTTTTGGGTTTGATCTTTTTCTAAGTTTTTTCCTCATGTTATGGCAATCTGGGTCAAACCATTTTTCATAGTTTTTTGTTTTGGGTTTGTTCTTGCGAGCTTTCAAGTTTGACCTTGTTGCCAAATTATCAAAAATATTGTTTAGGTTATTCACTGCCCGGTTTACGCCGCCTTTATTGTGAGTGTATATGTAATCCAGAAAGGTGTCCAAGAGAGCTTGAGTTGATTCATTGCTAATTGCTTTCTGGTATTTTTCCGTGCTGTTTTTGGCCCATCTGTACGATTTTTTGGTGTTGTACAGCTTACTGGGTTGTGTTTCTATGTTGGTTGTTTCTGTCTTTTTAAGATACATAGTAATTTGACTGTGGTCTGACAGTGTTGTTTGTGGTTTGACTGTGAATGCTCTCTCTCTCTCTCTGTCTCTGTCCCCCCCTCTCTCTCTCTCAACTTACGGTGGACGTTCAGTCGGACGGTGGTCTCCTTGCCCTCCGGCAGAGCCTCATTGCTGGTTCTACAGGTGAACATGCGGCCGATGTCCACATCTGTGGGGGCGATGGTCAGAGCGCTGACTGTCGTCTCTCGCTTCCCGTCATCCATCACATT
>NW_028225784.1:15000-52500 GCF_052327205.1 Somniosus microcephalus
TGTACACTCTCCCCTATCACGGACTCTCCCCACCCATTTAATCTCCTCCCACAGCCCGTGTACACTCTCCCCTATCATGGACTCTACCCACCCATTTAATCTCCTCCCACAGCCCGTGTACACTCTCCCCTATCACAGACTCTACCCACCCATTTAATCTCCTCCCACAGCCCATGTACACTCTCCCCTATCACAGACTCTACCCACCCATTCAATCTCCTCCCACAGCCCATGTACACTCTCCCCTATCACGTACTCTACCCACCCATTTAATCTCCTCCCACAGCCCATGTACATTCTCCCCTATCACGGACTCTACCCACCCATTTAATCTCCTCCCACAGCCCGTGTACACTCTCCCCTATCACGGACTCTACCCACCCATTTAATCTCCTCCCACAGCCTGTGTACACTCTCCCCTATCATGGACTCTACCCACCCATTTAATCTCCTCCCACAGCCCATGTACACTCTCCCCTATCACGGACACTACCCACCCAATCAATCTCCTCCCACAGCCCATGTACACTCTCCCCTATCACAGACTCTACCCACCCATTTAATCTCCTCCCACAGCCCGTGTACACTCTCCCCTATCACGGACTCTACCCACCCATTTAATCTCCTCCCACAGCCCGTGTACACTCTCCCCTATCACAGACTCTACCCACCCATTTAATCTCCTCCCACAGCCCATGGACACTCTCCCCTATCACGGACTCTACCCACCCATTTAATCTCCTCCCACAGCCCGTGTACACTCTCCCCTATCACGGACTCTACCCACCCATTTAATCTCCTCCCACAGCCCATGGACACTCTCCCCGATCACGGACTCTACCCACCCATTTAATCTCCTCCCACAGCCCATGTACACTCTCCCCTATCACGGACTCTACCCACCCATTTAATCTCCTCCCACAGCCCGTGTACACTCTCCCCTATCACAGACTCTACCCACCCATTTAATCTCCTCCCACAGCCCATGAACACTCTCCCCTATCACGGACTCTACCCACCCATTCAATCTCCTCCCACAGCCCATGTACACTCTCCCCTATCACGGACTCTACCCACCCATTTAATCTCCTCCCACAGCCCATGTACACTCTCCCCTATCACGGACTCTACCCACCCATTTAATCTCCTCCCACAGCCCATGTACACTCTCCCCTATCACAGACCCTACCCACCCATTTAATCTCCTCCCACAGCCCGTGTACACTCTCCCCTATCACGGACTCTACCCACCCATTTAATCTCCTCCCACAGCCCATGGACACTCTCCCCTATCACGGACTCTACCCACCCATTTAATCTCCTCCCACAGCCCATGTACACTCTCCCCTATCACGTACTCTACCCACCCATTTAATCTCCTCCCACAGCCCATGGACACTCTCCCCTATCACAGACTCTACCCACCCATTTAATCTCCTCCCACAGCCCATGGACACTCTCCCCTATCACGGACTCTACCCACCAATTTAATCTCCTCCCACAGCCCATGGACACTGTCCCGTATCACGGACTCTACCCACCCATTTAATCTCCTCCCACAGCCCATGGACACTCTCCCCTATCACGGACTCTACCCACCCATTTAATCTCCTCCCACAGCCCATGTACACTCTCCCCTATCACGGACTCTACCCACCCATTCAATCTCCTCCCACAGACCATGGACACTCTCCCCTATCACGGACTCTACCCACCCATTTAATCTCCCCCCACAGCCCATGGACACTCTCCCCTATCACAGACTCTACCCACCCATTCAATCTCCTCCCACAGCCCATGTACACTCTCCCCTATCACAGACTCCACCCACCCATTTAATCTCCTCCCACAGCCCATGGACACTCTCCCCTATCACTGACTCTACCCACCCATTCAATCTCCTCCCACAGCCCATGTACACTCTCCCCTATCACAGACTCCACCCACCCATTTAATCTCCTCCCACAGCCCGTGTACACTCTCCCCTATCACGGACTCTACCCACCCATTTAATCTCCTCCCACAGCCCGTGTACACTCTCCCCTATCACAGACTCTACCCACCCATTTGATCTCCTCCCACAGCCCATGTACACTCTCCCCTATCACGGACTCCACCCACCCATTTAATCTCCTCCCACAGCCCATGTACACTCTCCCCTATCACGGACTCTACCCACCCATTTGATCTCCTCCCACAGCCCGTGTACACTCTCCCCTATCACGGACTCTACCCACCCATTTAATCTCCTCCCACAGCCCGTGTACACTCTCCCCTATCACGGACTCTAGCCACCCATTTAATCTCCTCCCACAGCCCATGTACACTCTCCCCTATCACGGACTCGCCCCACCCATTTAATCTCCTCCCACAGCCCATGTACACTCTCCCCTATCACAGACTCGCCCCACCCATTTAATCTCCTCCCACAGCCCATGTACACTCTCCCCTATCACAGACTCGCCCCACCCATTTAATCTCCTCACACAGCCCATGGACACTCTCCCCTATCACGGACTCTACCCACCCATTTAATCTCCTCCCACAGCCCGTGTACACTCTCCCCTATCACGGACTCTACCCACCCATTTAATCTCCTCCCACAGCCCGTGTACACTCTCCCCTATCACGGACTCTCCCCACCCATTTAATCTCCTCCCACAGCCCATGTACACTCTCCCCTATCACTGACTCTACCCACCCATTTAATCTCCTCCCACAGCCCATGTACACTCCCCCCTATCACGGACTCTACCCACCCATTTAATCTCCTCCCACAGCCCGTGTACACTCTCCCCTATCACGGACTCTACCCACCCATTTAATCTCCTCCCACAGCCCGTGTACACTCTCCCCTATCACGGACTCTACCCACCCATTTAATCTTCTCCCACAGCCCATGTACACTCTCCCCTATCATGGACTCTACCCAACCATTTAATCTCCTCCCACAGCCCGTGTACACTCTCCCCTATCACGGACTCTACCCACCCATTTAATCTCCTCCCACAGCCCGTGTACACTCTCCCCTATCACGGACTCTACCCACCCATTTAATCTCCTCCCACAGCCCGTGTACACTCTCCCCTATCACGGACTCTACCCACCCATTTAATCTCCTCCCACAGCCCGTGTACACTCTCCCCTATCACGGACTCTACCCAGCCATTTAATCTCCTCCCACAGCCCATGGACACTCTCCCCTATCACGGACTCTACCCACCCATTTAATCTCCTCCCACAGCCCATGGACACTCTCCCTTCTCATGCACTCCTCAACAACAACTGGTTTTTATATAGCACCTTTAACATAGTAAAACCGTCCCAAGGTGTTTCACAGGAACGATTATCAGGCAGAATTTGACACGGAGCCACATCAGGAGATATTAGGACAGGTGACCAAAAGCTGGGTCAAAGAGGTTGTTTTAAGGAGCGTCTTAAAGGAGGAGAGAGAGGCGGAGACGTTTAGGGAGGGATCTCCAGAGCTCGGGGCCCAGGCAGCTGAAGGCACGGCCGCCAATGGTGGAGCGATGGAAATCGGGGGATGCGCAAGAGGGCAGAATTGGAGGAGCGCAGAGATCTCGGAGTGTTGTAGGGGCTGGAGGAGGTTACAGAGATAGGGAGGGGTGTAGGGGCTGGAGGTGGTTACAGAGATAGGGAGGGTTGTAGGGGCTGGAGGAGGTTACAGAGATAGGGAGGGGTGTAGGGGCTGGAGGAGGTTACAGAGATAGGGAGGGTTGTAGGGCTGGAGGAGGTTACAGAGATAGGGAGGGGTGTCGGAGGCCATGCAGTGTGTTGGAACAGTCCTAGATGTGTGGGTACTTACTCAGTACGGTCAATGTAGCTCTGTCGGACCGAAGGGCAACCTCCGTCGCTTGACACTCGTAGACTGCGTCGTCTGAAAGTTCCGCTTCCTGGATCTCCAGGTCGTGTTCGCCCTTTTCCGTCTCCCCCACGATCCGATACCTGGGCCATGCTGGAAAACGTGGAGCAGGGTTACACTGTCCCGTCAAACACACCCAGGGCATGTACAGCATGGGGTTAGATACAGAGTAAAGCTCCCTCTACACTGTCCCATCAAACACTCCCAGGGCAGGTACAGCACGGGTTAGATACAGAGTAAAGCTCCCTCTACACTGTCCCATCAAACACTCCCAGGACAGGTACAGCATGGGGTTAGATACAGAGTAAAGCTCCCTCTACACTGTCCCATCAAACACTCCCAGGGCAGGTACAGCACGGGTTAGATACAGAGTAAAGCTCCCTCTACACTGTCCCATCAAACACTCCCAGGGCAGGTACAGCACGGGGTTAGATACAGAGTAAAGCTCCCTCTACACTGTCCCATCAAACACTCACAGGGCAGGTACAGCACGGGTTAGATACAGAGTAAAGCTCCCTCTACACTGTCCCATTAAACACTCCCAGGGCAGGTACAGCACGGGTTAGATACAGAGTAAAGCTCCCTCTACACTGTCCCATCAAACACTCCCAGGGCAGGTACAGCACGGGGTTAGATACAGAGTAAAGCTCCCTCTACACTGTCCCGTCAAACACTCCCAGGGATGGGTTGTGCGAGGGGCGAGGGTCAGATCGAGGACATTACCTGGTAGGCCGTTGCCCATGCCAAGCGCGAGGCCATCTTTCGTCCACTGCACGATACCGGAGTAGTTGAACACGGCGCACGAGAGGACAGCCCTCTGTCCAGCCACCACGACCTGGTCCAGAGGTTGCTGGGTGATCCTAGTGTTGCTCCCTGGGTGAAAGAAAGGCGAGAATTGAAAGCGGTTCGCTCCCTTTGCCACAGTCCCGTCTCACTCTGCCGCGAAGGAAATGCTAGGCGAGCCGGGACAGGCTGAAGCAGGTTCTCCAGCATGACAGTTCTCCATCGCACTGCAGTTGTGCGTCAACGGGGTAGCACGCTCGCCTCGGAGTCAGAAGGTTGTGGGTTCAAGTCCCACTCCAGGGACTTGAGCACAGAAATCTAGGCTGTCACTCCGAGTGCAGTACTGAGGGAGCGCCGCACTGTCGGAGGGTCAGTACTGAGGGACGCCGCACTGTCGGAGGGTCAGTACTGAGGGAGCGCCGCACTGTCGGAGGGGCAGTACTGAGGGAGCGCCGCACTGTCGGAGGGGCAGTACTGAGGGAGCACTGCACTGTCGGAGGGTCAGTACTGAGGGAGCGCCGCACTGTCGGAGGGGCAGTACTGAGGGAGCGCCGCACTGTCGGAGAGGCAGTACTGAGGGAGTGCTGCACTGTCGGAGGGGCAGTACTGAGGGAGTGCTGCACTGTCGGAGGGGCGGTACTGAGGGAGTGCTGCACTGTCGGAGGGGCAGTACTGAGGGAGCGCCGCACTGTCGGAGGGGCAGTACTGAGGGAGCGCCGCACTGTCGGAGGGGCAGTACTGAGGGAGCGCCGCACTGTCGGAGGGGCAGTACTGAGGGAGTGCCGCACTGTCAGAGGGGCAGTACTGAGGGAGCGCCGCACTGTCGGAGGGGCAGTACTGAGGGAGCGCTGCACTGTCGGAGGGGCAGTACTGAGGGAGAGCTGCACTGTCGGAGGGGCAGTACTGAGGGAGCGCCGCACTGTCAGAGGTGCAGTACTGAGGGAGTGCCGCAGTGGCGGAGGGGCGGTACTGAGGGAGCGCTGCACTGTCGGAGGAGCGGTACTGAGGGAGCGCCGCACTGCCGGAGCGTCGGTACTGAGGGAGCGTCAGTACTGAGGGAGTGGCGCACTGTCGGAGGGGCGGTACTAAGGGAGCGCCGCACTGTCGGAGGGGCAGTACTGAGGGAGCGCCGCACTGTCGGAGGGGCAGTACTGAGGGAGCGCCGCACTGCCGGAGCGTCGGTACTGAGGGAGCTCTGCGCTGTCGGAGCGTCAGTACTGAGGGAGCGGCGCACTGTCGGAGGGGCGGTACTAAGGGAGCGCCGCACTGTCGGAGGGGCAGTACTGAGGGAGCGCTGCACTGTCGGAGGGGCGGTACCGAGGGAGCGCCGCACTGTCGGAGGGGCGGTACTGAGGGAGCGCCGCACTGTCGGAGCGTCAGTACTGAGGGAGCGGCGCACTGTCGGAGTGGCGGTACCGAGGGAGCGCCGCACTGTCGGAGGGGCGGTACTGAGGGAGCGCCGCACTGTCGGAGCGTCAGTACTGAGGGAGCGCCGCACTGTCGGAGGGGCGGTACTGAGGGAGCGCCGCACTGTCGGAGGGGCAGTACTGAGGGAGTGCCGCACTGTCGGAGGGGCAGTACTGAGGGAGCGCCGCACTGTCGGAGGGGCAGTACTGAGGGAGCGCCGCACTGTCGGAGGGGCAGTACTGAGGGAGCGCCGCACTGTCGGAGGGGCGGTACTGAGGGAGCGCCGCACTGTCGGAGGGGCAGTACTGAGGGAGCGCCGCACTGTCGGAGGAGCAGTACTGAGGGAGCGCCGCAGTGGCGGAGGGGCGGTACTGAAGGAGCGTTGCACTGTCGGAGGAGCGGTACTGAGGGAGCGCCGCACTGCCGGAGCGTCGGTACTGAGGGAGCTCTGCGCTGTCGGAGCGTCAGTACTGAGGGAGCGCCGCACTGTCGGAGCGTCGGTACTGAGGGAGCGCCGCACTGTCGGAGGGGCAGTACTGAGGGAGCGCCGCACTGTCGGAGGGGCTGTCTTTCAGATGGGTTGTTAAACTAAGGCCCCGTCTGCTTTAACAGGTGGAAGTAAAAGATCCCATGGCAACTATTGGAAGAAGAGCAGGGGGGAGTTCTCCCTGGTGTCCTGGGGCCAATATTTATCCTTCAATCAACGTCACTGAAACAGATTATCTGGTCATTATCACATTGCTTTTAGTGGGAGCTTGCTGTGCAGAAATTGGCTGTCGCGTTTCCCACATTACAACAGTGACTACACTTCAAAAGTACTTCATTGGCTGTGAAGCACTTTGGGACGTCTGGCGGTCTTGAAGAAGGACAAGGGGCAGCAGGCGCGTTGTTACCCCACCACCTCAAGTCACACACCATCCTGACTTGGAAATCTATCGGCTGTTCCTTCATCGTCGCTGGGTCAAAATCCTGGCACTCCCTCCCTAACAGCGCTGTGGGAGCACCTTCACCACACGGACTGCAGCGGTTCAAGGCGGAGGCTCACCACCACCTTCTCGAAGGCAATTCGGCCCATCGTGCCTGTCCGGCCCTTTGACCGAGCGCTCCAATTAGTCCCACTCCCTGCTCTTTCCCCGTAGCCCTGTGAATTTTTCCCCTTCCAGTATTTACCCAATTCCCTTTTGAAAGTTACTGTTGAATCTGCTTCCACCGCCCTTTCAGGCAGCGCGTTCCAGATCACAACAACCCGCTGCGTAAAAACATTTTCCTCATCTCCCCTCTGATTCTTTTACCGATTATCTTCAATCTGTGTCCTCTGGTTCTCGACCCTCCTGCCACTGGAAACAGTCTCTCCTTATTTACTCTACCAAAACCCGTCGTAATTATGAACACCTCTATCAAATCTCCCCTTAACCTTCACTGCTCTAAGGAGAACAACCCCAGCTTCTCCAGTCTCTCCACGTAACTGAAGTCCCTCATCCCTGGTACCATTCTGGTCAATCTCCCCTTAACCTTCTCTGCTCTAAGGAGAACAACCCCAGCTTCTCCAGTATCTCCACGTAACTGAAGTCCCTCATCCCTGGTACCATTCTGGTCAATCTCCCCTTAACCTTCTCTGCTCTAAGGAGAACAATCCCAGCTTCTCCAGTCTCTCCACGTAACTGAAGTCCCTCATCCCCGGTACCATTCTGGTCAATCTCCCCTTAACCTTCTCTGCTCTAAGGAGAACAACCCCAGCTTCTCCAGTCTCTCCACGTAACTGAAGTCCCTCATCCCCGGTACCATTCTGGTCAATCTCCCCTTAACCTTCTCTGCTCTAAGGAGAACAAGCCCAGCTTCTCCAGTCTCTCCACGTAACTGAAGTCCCTCATCCCTGGTACCATTCTGGTCAATCTCCCCTTAACCTTCTCTGCTCTAAGGAGAACAACCCCAGCTTCTCCAGTCTCTCCACGTAACTGAAGTCCCTCATCCCTGGTACCATTCTGGTCAATCTTCTCTTCATCTTCTTTGCTCTAAGGAGAACAACCCTAGCTTCTCCAATCTCTCCATGCAACTCAAGGAGATGTTAGAAATGGGCCGACTGAAACCTTGGTCAAAGAGGTTGTCCCCTTATTCCTGGAATGAGGGAATTGACCTCTGAGGAGAGATTGAGCAGAGTGTGCATATATTCTCTGGAGGGTAGAAGAATGAGAGGTGATCTCATTGAAACATATAAAATTCTTAAGGGGATTGACAGGGTAGATGTTTTCCCCTCGCTGGGGAGTCTAGAACCAGGGGGTCACAGTCTCAGGATAAGGGGTCATGGGATTGGGGGCCAGGTATTGACTTGGATAGAGAACTGGTTGGCGGACAGAAAGCAGAGAGTTGGAATAAATGGGTCGTTTTCTGAGTGGCAGGCAGTGACTAGTGGGGTACCGCAAGGATCGGTCCTAGGACCCCAGCTGTTAACAATATATATTAATGATCTGGACGAGGGAATTGGATGTAATATCTCCAAATTTGCAGACGACACAAAGCTGGGTGGGCGTGTGTGCTGTGAGGAGGATGCCGAGAAACTCCAGTACGATTTGGACAGGTTGGGCGATTGGGCAGAAGCATGGCAGATGCAATATAACGTGGATAAATGCGAGGTTATCCACTTTGGTGGCAAAAACAGGAAGGCAGATTATTATCTGAATGGCAATAGATTGGGAGAAGGGGAAGTGCAAAGAGACCTGGGTGTCCTTGTGCACCAGTCGCTGAAGGTAAGCATGCAGGTGCAGCAGGCGGTTAAGAAGGCAAATGGTATGTTGGCCTTCGTAGCAAGAGGGTTCGAGTACAGGAACAAGGATGTCTTGCTGCAGTTGTACAGGGCCTTGGTGAGACCGCACCTTGTGTATTGTGTGCAGTTTTGGTCGCCTTATCTGAGGAAGGACGTTCTTGCCATGGAAGGAGTGCAGCGAAGATTCACCAGGCTGATACCTGGGATGGCAGGAATGACGTATGAGGAGAGATTGTGTCGATTGGGCTTATACTCACTGGAGTTTAGAAGATTGAGAGGGGATCTCATCGAAACCTATAAAATTCTATCAGGACTGGACAGACTAGATGCAGGAAGGATGTTCCCGATGGTCGGGGAGTCCAGAACCAGGTGTCACACTCTAAGGATAAGGGGTAGGACATTTAGGACTGAAATGAGGAGGAATTTCTTCACCCAGAGAGTGGTGAACCTGTGGAATTCTCTGCCACAGAGGGCGGTGGAGGCCAATTCATTAAATATATTCAAGAAAGAGTTGGATATATTTCTTAAGGCTGAAGGGATGAAGGGATTAGGGGAGAAAGCAGGGACAGGGTACTGAATTTGGATGATCAGCCATGATCTCATTGAATGGCGGAGCAGGCTCGAAGGGCCGAATGGCCTACTCCTGCTCCTATCTTCTGTGTTTCTATATTTAGGACTGAGATGAGGAGAAATCTTACTGAATGACGGAGCAGGCTCGAGAGGCCGAATGGCCGACTCCTGCTCCTAATTCTTATGTTCTTGAGTTTTTCCGAGAGGGAGGCGGAGGGGGTTTAGGGATGGGATCGTGGAGTTTATGGCCTAAACCATTAGTGGTACCACCGCCAATGGCAAGGCGAAGGGAGAAGGCGGGGGGCGGATTAGCAGAGAGGGCTGGAGAGAGATGTTGAGGTCAGTCAAGGGCTGGATCAGAGGAGACCAAGCTTGGTGCTTTGAAAGGAAAGGGGAGATGAAGAGAGGGAAGGGGCCCCGGCAATTGATGCTGAAATAGCTGATCTCAGTCCCCTCGTCGGTGCATGGTCCTGAGCTCCACACAGACAGACCCAGGGAGGCCACAGGTTCCTGTCAATGTTTAACCCAGCGAGAGTCAGCACCTTCAGGAACAATGGGGAGGGGATTGGAGGGGAGTGGGATTGGAGGGGAGTGGGATTGGAGGGGAGGGGGATTGGAGGGGAGGGGGATTGGAGGGGAGGGGGATTGGAGGGGAGGGGGATTGGAGGGGAGGGGTTTGCAGGGAGCGGGATTGGAGGGGATGGGATTGGAGGGGAGGGGAATGGAGGGAGGGGGATTGGAGGGGAGGGGGATTGGATTGGAGGGGAGGGGGATTGGAGGGGAGGGGTTTGGAGGGGAGGGGATTGGAGGGGAGGGGATTGGAGGGGAGGGGGATTGGAGGGGAGGGGCTTGGACGGGAGGGGTTTGGAGGGGAGGGGGTTTGGAGGGGAGGGGGATTGGAGGGGAAGGGGAATGGAGGGGATGGGATTGGAGGGGAGGGGAATGGAGGGGAGGGGAATGGAGGGAGGGGGATTGGAGGGGAGGGGTTTGGAGGGGAGGGGTTTGGAGGGGAGGGGTTTGGAGGGGAGGGGATTGGAGGGGATTGGATTGGACGGGAGGGGTTTGGAGGGGAAGGGTTTGGAGGGGAAGGGAATGGAGGGGTCACTTGATGAAAATAAGAGAAAAATGCGGAGAGCAGAAGGACCTTGGGGACGGCTCGGTGAAATTATATTCTCTGCAATGATCAAATTGGCCAAGAGAAAGGCATTAATTTATTCTCAATGGTTCGTTGTTGCTGTGTGTGCTGTCGGTTTCAATACATCTCAATCAGCTCAGTGCAGCCTCCGGCTCTTCTCTCCCTCGCTCGACTTCTCCCACTCTCCCTCTCTCTGTCCTCTCTCTCTCTCTCTGTCTCTCTCTCTGTCTCTCTCTCTCTGTCTCTCTCTCTCTCTGTCTCTCGCTCCCTGTCTCTCTCTCTGTCTCTCTCTCTCTCTGTCTCTCTCTCTCTCTCTCTCTCCCCCTGTCTCTCTCTCTGTCTCTCTCTCTCTGTCTCTCTCTCTCCCTGTCTCTCTCTCTCTCTCTCCCTGTCTCTCTCTCTCCCTCCCTCTGTCTCTCTCTCTGACTCTGTCTTTCTGTGACTCTCTCTCTCTGTCTCTGTCTCTCTCCTGCTCTCTCTCTCTCGCTATCTCTCTCTCTTGCTCTCTCTTTCTCTATCTCTCTCTTTCTCTATCTCTCTATCTCTCTCTCTCGCTGTCTCTCTCTTTCTCTATCTCTCTCTGTCTCTCTCTCTCGCTCTCTCTATCTCTCTATCTCTCTCTCTCGCTGTCTCTCTCTTTCTCTATCTCTCTCTGTCTCTCTCTCTCGCTCTCTCTGTCTCTCTCTTTCTCTATCTCTCTATCTCTCTCTCTCTCTGTCTCTCTGTCTCTCTCTTTCTCTATCTCTCTCTGTCTTTCTTTCTCTCGCTCTCTCTGCCTCTCTCTCACTCTCCTGCTCTGTCTCTGTCTCTCTCTCTGTCTCTCTCTCTCTCTGTGACCCCCTGTGTGCGGAGATTTCAAAAGAAAAAACCTTTTATTCCACTCGACAGATTTCAGATGGCTTTCGAATGTCCCTGCAGCTTTTTTCAGAGTTTTTTCTCTCTCCCCCTCCCTTCACACTGCAGCCCTTTCTTGTAAAGCGCAATCCATTCCCCATTCCCCCCTAGCAATCTCCTTCCTATTTTTAAACCGCAACTACTGCAAGAGACTGCAGCATGGAAATTTAATAAATCAGTCGGGTTTCTCACTCAGACTTTGAACAGTCTCAGAAACTTCTCCAGGCAATCTCTCTCCACAGAGGCTGCCAGCAGCTCCATGACCATCCCCTCGAGATAGTCTGTACTCCGCGGGGCGGGATTCTCTCTCTGTCTCTCTCCCTCTCCCTCTCTCTCTGTCTCTCTCTCTGTCTCTCTCTCTGTCTCTCTCTCTGTCTCTCTCTCTCTCTGTCTCTCTCTCTCTCTCTGTCTCTCTCCCTCTCTCTGTCTCTCTCCCTCTCTCTCTGTCTCTCTCTCTCTCTCTCTGTCTCTCTCCCTCTCTCTCTGTCTCTCTCCCTCTCTCTCTGTCTCTCTCTCTCTCTCATAGAAACATAGAAGATAGGAGCAGGAGTAGGCCATTCGGCCCCTCGAGCCTGCTCCGCCATTCAATGAGATCATGGCTGATCATCCAAATTCAGTACCCTGTCCCTGCCTTCTCCCCATATCCCTTGATCCCTTTAGCCTCAAGAAATATATCTAAATCCTTCTTGAATATATTTAATGAACTGGCCTCCACTGCCTTCTGTGGTAGAGAATTCCACAGGTTCACCACTCTCTGGGTGAAGAAATTCCTCCTCATCTCTGTCCTAAATGGCTTACCCCTTATCCTTAGACTGTGACCCCTGGTTCTGGACTCCCCGGCCATCAGGAACATCCTTCCTGCATCTAGTCTGTCCAGTCCTGTTAGAATTTTATAAGTTTCGATGAGATCCCCTCTCATTCTTCTAAACTCCAGCGAGTATAAGCCCAATCGACCCAATCTCTCCTCATACGTCATTCCTGCCATCCCAGGTATCAGCCTGGTGAATCTTCGCTGCACTCCCTCCATGGCAAGAACGTCCTTCCTCAGATAAAGACTGTGACAAAGGTAAACTATCCCTCCTCGTCCTTCTTGACTTGTCTGCAGCCTTTGACACGGTTGACCACTCCATCCTTCTCCAACACCTCTCCACCGTCGTCCAGCTGGGTGGGACTGCACTCGCCTGGTTCCATTCTTATCTAATCGTAGCCAGAGAATCACCTGTAACGGCTTCTCTTCCCACTCCCGCATCGTTACCTCTGGTGTCCCCCAAGGATCTATCCTTGGCCCCCTCCTACTTAAGAACATACGAACATAAGAAATAGGAGCAGGAGTAGGCCAATCGGCCCCTCGAGCCTGCTCCGCCATTCAATAAGATCATGGCTGATCTGATCCTAACCGCCAATCCACTATCACAGAACCATCTCCTGAATCTAACAGAATTAGACACACGAAATAGGAGCAGGATCAGGCTACACGGCCCCTGGGCCCGCTCCGCTACCCACAGGGCCACGACCGATCCGAACCTAGACTCGTGTCCAAATTCCTGCCCGCTCCCCGTAACCCTTAATTCCCTTTACTTCTAGGAAACTGTCTATTTTCTCTTTCTGTTTTAAATTTATGTAATGATGTAGCTTCGACAGCTTTTTGGGGCAGCATATTCCATGGACCTACCACCCTCTGAGTGAAGTAGTTCCTCCTCATCTCAGTTTTGAAAGAGCAGCCCCTTATTCTAAGACTACGCCCCCTAGTTCTAGTTTCACCCATCATCGGGAACATCCTCCCCGCATCCACCCGATCCAACCCCTTCACAATCTTATATGTTTCAATAAGATCGCCTCTCATTCTTCTGAACTCCAATGAGTAGAGTCCCAATCTACTCAACCTCTCCTCATATGTCCATCCCCTCATCCCCGGGATTAACCGAGCGAACCTTCTTTGTACTGACTCGAGAGCAAGTATGTCCTTTCTTAAGTATGGACACCAAAACTGTACGCAGTATTCCAGGTGCGGTCTCACCAATACCTTGTACAACTGAAGCAATACCTCCCTATTTTTATATTCTATCCCCCTAGCAATGAAAGCCAACATTCCATTGGCCTTCTTAATCACTTGCTGCACCTGCATACTAACCTTTTGAGTTTCGTGCACCAGGACCCCCAGATCCCTTTGTACTTCAGTACTTTCCAGTTTCTTGCCATTAAGATAATAACTTGCTCTACTACATGTTGCCCCTTGGTGACATCATCCGAAAACACAGCGTCAGATTCTACATGTACGCGGACGGCACCCAGCTCTACCTCACCACCTCTTCTCTCGACTCCTCCGCGGTCTCTAAATTGTCAGACCGCTTGTCCGACATACAGTTCCGGATGAGAAGAAATTTTCTCTGATTAAATATTGGGAAGATCGAAGCCGTTGTTCTCGGTCCCCGCCAGGAACTCCGTTCCCGAGCCACTGACTCTATCCCTCTCCCCAACATCTGTCTGAGGCTGAACCACACTGTTCGCAACCTCGGTGTCATATTTGACCCTGAAATGAGCTTCCGACCACATATCCGCAGCATTTCAAAGACCACCTACTTCCACCTCAGTAACATCGCCCGTCTCCGCCTTTGCCTCAGCTCATCCGCTGCTGAAACCCTCGTCCATGCTATTGTTACCTCCAGACTCGACTATTCCAACGATCTCCTGACCAGCCTCCCGCATTCCACCCGACGTAAACTTCAGGTCATCCAAGTCTCTGCTGCCCCGTGTCCTAACTCGCACCGAGTCCCATTCACGCCTCACCCCCTGTGCTCGCTGACCCACATTGGCTCCCAGTCCAGCAACAGCTCGATTTTATAATTCTCATCCTCGTTTTCAAAACCTCTCCATGGCCCTCGCCTCCTCCCTATCTCTGTAACCTCCTCCAGTCCCCTACACCCCTCCCTATCTCCGTAACCCCCTCCAGCCCCAACAACCCTCCCTATCTCTGTAACCTCCTCCAGCCCTTACACCCCTCCCTATCTCTGTAACCTCCTCCAGCCCCGACACCCCTCCCTATCTCTGTAACCCCCTCCAGCCCCTACAACCCTCCCTATCTCTGTAATCTCCGCCAGCCCCTACACCCCTCCCTATCTCTGTAACCTCCGCCAGCCCCTACACCCCTCCCTATCTCTGTAACCTCCTCCAGCCCCTACACCCCTCCCTATCTCTGTAACCTCCTCCAGGCCCTACAACCCTCCCTGTCTCTGTAACCTCCTCCAGCCCCTACACCCCTCCCTATCTCTGTAATCTCCTCCAGCCCTACAACTCTCCCTGTCTCTGTAACCTCCTCCAGCCCCTACACCCCTCCCTATCTCTGTAACCTCCTCCAGCCACTACAACCCTCCCTATCTCTGTAACCTCCGCCAGCCCCTACACCCCTCCCTATCTCTGTAACCTCCGCCAGCCCCTACACCCCTCCCTAGCTCTGTAACCTCCTCCAGCCCCTACACCCCTCCCTATCTCTGTAACCTCCTCCAGGCCCTACAACCCTCCCTGTCTCTGTAACCTCCTCCAGCCCCTACACCCCTCCCTATCTCTGTAATCTCCTCCAGCCCTACAACTCTCCCTGTCTCTGTAACCTCCTCCAGCCCCTACACCCCTCCCTATCTCTGTAACCTCCTCCAGCCCCTACAACCCTCCCTATCTCTGTAACCTCCTCCAGCCCCTACAACCCTCTCTATCTCTGTAACCTCCTCCAGCCCCCACACCCCTCCCTATCTCTGTAACCCCTCCAGGCCCTACACCCCTCCCTATCTCTGTAATCTCCTCCAGCCCTACAACTCTCCCTGTCTCTGTAACCTCCTCCAGCTCCTACACCCCTCCCTATCTCTGTAACCTCCTCCAGCCCCGACACCCCTCCCTATCTCTGTAACCTCCTCCAGCCCTACAACCCTCCCTATCTCTGTAACCCCTCCAGGCCCTACACCCCTCCCTATCTCTGTAATCTCCTCCAGCCCTACAACTCTCCCTGTCTCTGTAACCTCCTCCAGCTCCTACACCCCTCCCTATCTCTGTAACCTCCTCCAGCCCCTACACCCCTCCCTATCTCTGTAACCGCCTCCAGCCCCTACAACCCTCCCTATCTCTGTAACCTCCTCCAGCCCCTACAACCCTCCCTATCTCTGTAACCTCCTCCAGCCCCTACACCTCTCCCTATCTCAGTAACCTCCTCTAGCCCCTACACCCCTCCCTATCTCTGTAACCTCCTCCAGCCCTACAACCCCCCGAGATGTACTGTCGGAGGGGCAGTACTGAGGGAGCGCCGCACTGTCGGAGGGGCAGTACTGAGGGAGCGCCGCACTGTCTGAGGGGCAGTACTGAGGGTGCGCCGCACTGTCGGAGGGGCAGTACCGAGGGAGCGCCGCACTGTCGGAGGGGCAGTACTGAGGGAGTGCCGCACTGTCTGAGGGGCAGTACTGAGGGTGCGCCGCACTGTCGGAGGGGCAGTACCGAGGGACCGCCGCACTGTCGGAGGGGCAGTACTGAGGGAGCGCCGCACTGTCGGAGGGGCAGTACTGAGGGAGCGCCGCACTGTCGGACGGGCAGTACTGAGGGTGCGCTGTACTGTCAGAGGAGCAGTACTGAGGGAGCACTGCACTGTCGGAGGGGCAGTACTGAGGGTGCACTGTACTGTCGGAGGGGCAGTACTGAGGGAGTGCCGCAGTGTCGGAGGGGCAGTACTGAGGGAGCGCTGCACTGTCAGAGGAGCAGTACTGAGGGAGCACCGCACTGTCAGAGGAGCAGTACTGAGGGAGCTCTGTCTACCCTCTCAGGTGGACATAAAAGAACGCACGGCCACTATTTCCAAGGAAAGCAGGGGAGGTCGCCTCAGTTCCCTGGGGCCAATATTCATCCTTCAACCAATATCAGTAAAATAAAACCGATCTGTTTGTGGGAACTTGCTAAAGACCAAACTTCAAAAATAGTCCTCCATTGGCTGTAAAGTGCTTTGGGAAGTCCCGAGGCTGTGCACGGCGCTATAGAAATGCAGTTTTCTTTCTTTTCTCCGAGGTGTCACGCTCCGCGTACCACATGCTGTCGCGTCACACCCCGGATGTCTCATCAAACGCGAAAGAATCTTAGGCCACAGCAGAGTGCCGGCTCGCGGTCTGCAGCCCGACGTTTGCAATTGCGCTCTGACTGACCTCAACATTTACCGTGCAGGAACAACCAAGCATCTTAGGCCACAGAAGAGTGCCAGCTCGCGGTCTGCAGCCCGACGTTTGCAATTGCGCTCTGACTGACCGCAACATTTACCGTGCAGGAACAACCATGCTTGATTTCGCTATTAAGGCTATCACTAGCGGAAGGTGGGGTGGAGTTGGACAATGTTCTGCCTTAGCAGTTCATTTTCGCCCCAGAACTTCAGCCGATTTGAATTAAATATTTTTTTTAATGTGAAAATTGAATAAATTATTAAACGGCATCATTCAAAGGCAAAAAATGGGGCTGGATAATTAACAAATTCATTTGGATGGCATGGAGATTAAGTTAACCCGATCTGCGCTGAGTTTGCGGGTCCTGGGACCCTCCTCCCCCGGTCAAATAGCCCACCAGCACAGACCCAGTGCCCCATCGGATGAGCGGAAACTGGAGCAGGGGGTGGGGGATGGAGGGGGGCGAGCGGGTGTGCAATGTTTAATATAAAGAGCGTGAGCCACAGGACAAACTGGAATTAGGTCAGACTGCTTGAAGTCACGAGCTGAATGCTTCATGATTTTGAATTAAACATAGGCTGTGTGTCTGGGCATTGCAAATGGATTTATTGCAGAAAATTTGCTTGAACTTTCTAGCTTGTAACTCTGTGCTCATTCTCGTATGTGTGTGAGTGTGTGTGTGTGAGTGTGTGTGTGAGAGAGTGTGTGTGAGAGAGAATGTGTGTGAGTGTGTGAGTGTGAGTGTGAGTGAGTGCGAGTGTGTGTGTGTGTGTGTAACAGGAGAAGGCCCATTCAGCCCCTCGAGCCTGTTACACAGGAACTGGAGGAGGCCCATTCAGCCCCTCGAGCCTGTTACACAGGAACAGGAGTAGGCCCATTCAACCCCTCGAGCCTGTTGCATAGGAACAGGAGGAGGCCCATTCAGCCCCCTCGAGCCTGTTACACAGGAACAGGAGGAGGCCCATTCAGCCCTTCGAGCCTGTTACACAGGAACAGGAGGAGGCCCATTCAGCCCTCTCGAGCCTGTTACACAGGAACAGGAGGAGGCCCATTCACCCCCTCGAGCCTGTTACACAGGAACAGGAGGAGGCCCATTCAGCCCCCTCGAGCCTGTTACACAGGAACAGGAGGAGGCCCATTCAGCCCCTCGAGCCTGTTACACAGGAACAGGAGGAGGCCCATTCAGCCCCTCGAGCCTGTTACACAGGAACAGGAGGAGGCCCATTCAGCCCCCTCGAACCTGGTACACAGGAACAGGAGGAGGCCCATTCAGCCCCCTCGAGCCTGTTACACATGAACAGGAGGAGGCCCATTCAGCCCCTCGAGCCTGTTACACAGGAACAGGAGGAGCCCATTCAGCCCCCTCGAGCCTGTTACACAGGAACAGGAGGAGGCCCATTCAGCCTCTCGAGCCTGTTACACAGGAACAGGAGGAGGCCCATTCAGCCCCTCGAGCCTGTTACACAGGAACAGGAGGAGGCCCATTCAGCCCCTCGAGCCTGTTACACAGGAACAGGAGGAGGCCCATTCAGTCCCCTCGAGCCTGTTACACAGGAACAGGAGGAGGCCCATTCAGTCCCTCGAGCCTGTTACACAGGAACAGGAGGAGGCCATTCAGCCCCCTCGAGCCTGTTACACAGGAACAGGAGGAGGCCCATTCAGCCCCCTCGAGCCTGTTACACAGGAACAGGAGGAGGCCCATTCAGCCCCCTCGAGCCTGTTACACAGGAACAGGAGGAGGCCCATTCAGCCCCTCGAGCCTGTTACACAGGAACAGGAGGAGGCCCATTCAGCCCCTCGAGCCTGTTACACAGGAACAGGAGGAGGCCCATTCAGCCCCTCGAGCCTGTTACACAGGAACAGGAGGAGGCCCATTCAGCCCCCTCGAGCCTGTTACACAGGAACAGGAGGAGGCCCATTCAGTCCCTCGAGCCTGTTACACAGGAACAGGAGGAGGCCATTCAGCCCCCTCGAGCCTGTTACACAGGAACAGGAGGAGGCCCATTCAGCCCCCTCGAGCCTGTTACACAGGAACAGGAGGAGGCCCATTCAGCCCCCTCGAGCCTGTTACACAGGAACAGGAGGAGGCCCATTCAGCCCCTCGAGCCTGTTACACAGGAACAGGAGGAGGCCCATTCAGCCCTCTCGAGCCTGTTACACAGGAACAGGAGGAGGCCCATTCAGCCCTCTCGAGCCTGTTACACAGGAACAGGAGGTGGCCCATTCACCCCCTCGAGCCTGTTACACAGGAACAGGAGGAGGCCCATTCAGCCCCTCGAGCCTGTTACACAGGAACAGGAGGAGGCCCATTCAGCCCCTCGAGCCTGTTACCCAGGAACAGGAGGAGTCCCATTCAGTCCCCTCGAGCCTGTTACACAGGAACAGGAGGAGGCCATTCAGCCCCTCGAGCCTGTTACACAGGAACAGGAGGAGGCCCATTCAGCCCCCTCGAGCCTGTTACACAGGAACAGGAGGAGGCCCATTCAGCCCCTCGAGCCTGTTACACAGGAACAGGAGGAGTCCCATACAGCCCTCGAGCCTGTTACACAGGAACAGGAGGAGGCCCATTCAGCCCCTCGAGCCTGTTACACAGGAACAGGAGGAGGCCCATTCAGCCCCTCGAGCCTGTTACACAGGAACAGGAGGAGGCCCATTCAGCCCCCTCGAGCCTGTTACACAGGAACAGGAGGAGGCCATTCAGCCCCTCGAGCCTGTTACACAGGAACAGGAGGAGTCCCATACAGCCCTCGAGCCTGTTACACAGGAACAAGAGGAGGCCATTCAGCCCCTCGAGCCTGTTACACAGGAACAGGAGGAGGCCCATTCAGCCCCTCGAGCCTGTTACACAGGAACAGGAGGAGGCCCATTCAGCCCCCTCGAGCCAGTTACACAGGAACAGGAGGAGGCCCATTCAGTCTCTCTCTCTCTCTCTCTGTCTGTCTCTCTCTGTCTCTCTCTCTCTCTCTCTCTGTCTCTCTCTCTGTCTCTCTCTCTCACTCTGTCTCTCTCTCTCTCTCTCACTCACTCTGTCTCTCTCTCTCACACTCACTCTGTCTCTCTCTCTCTCTCTCTCTCTTCCTCACTCACTCTGTCTCTCTCTCTCTCTCTCTCCCCCTCGCTCTCTCAATCACTCTGTATTTCTCTCAATCACTCTCACACACCCTCTCCCACTGATTGAAACGACTGGATGATGCCCTGCACCCCGTCATACCTGACTCCCTCCCTTTTCCAACAGCCTTGTGTTCACCCACCCCCTTCCCTTCCATCCACCTCTGTTCCCACAGTTCTGCTGAACCCATTGATTTCTCGTTTCGCGTTGAGCGTCCCCTCTTATATTGGATGCGACATCCCTCTCCGAACAAATCTCGCAGCTAATTTGCTCAGTACTGAATAATCTCACTCCATCACATGGTTGCACTGAGGAGGTGGAGATGGGAATCACAATAATACAGGGTCGCATTTCGTCAATCACAATCTATCAACGTCAAGCTGACTGCAGTCGATAATCCTCCTGCATTGTCATTCGCACAGGGGCAGTACTGTTGGCGAGCTTACACCGATTTGACCCAATGGACCCAAACCCCTTCCCATTCACTCCCACTGTACACAATCCCAATGGACCCAAACCCCTTCCCATTCACTCCCACTGTACACAATCCCAATGGACCCAAACCCCTTCCCATTCACTCCCACTGTACACAATCCCAATGGACCCAAACCCCTTCCCATTCACTCCCACTGTACACAATCCCAATGGACCCAAACCCTTTCCCATTCACTCCCACTGAACACAATCCCAATGGGCCCAAACCCTTTCCCATTCACTCCCACTGTACACAATCCCAATGGACCCAAACCCATCTGATTATCGACCCTCCTGCTAGTATCAAAATGCCTCGTAATTTCGAACATCTATATTAAATCTCCACTTATCCTTCTCTGCTCGAAGGAGAACAATCCCAGCTTCACCAGTCTCTCCATGTAACTGAAGTCCCTCATTCCTTGGTACCATTCTAGTCAATCTCCCCTTAACCTTCTCTGCTCCAAGGAGAACAACCCCAGCGTCTCCAGTCTCTCCACGTAACTGAAGTCCCTCATCCCTGGTACCATTCTGGTCAATCTCCCCTTAACCTTCTCTGCTCTAAGGAGAACAACCCCAACTTCTCCAGTCTCTCCACGTAACTGAAGTCCCTCATCCCTGGTACCATTCTGGTCAATCTCCCCTTAACCCTCTCTGCTCTAAGGAGAACAACCCCAGCGTCTCCAGTCTCTCCACGTAACTGAAGTCCCGCATCCCTGGTACCATTCTGGTCAATCTCCCCTTAACCTTCTCTGCTCTAAGGAGAACAACCCCAACTTCTCCAGTCTCTCCACGTAACTGAAGTCCCTCATCCCTGGTACCATTCTGGTCAATCTCCCCTTAACCCTCTCTGCTCTAAGGAAAACCATCCCAGCTTCTCCAGTCTCTCCACGTAACGGAAGTCCCTCATCCCTGGAACCATTCTGGTCAATCTCCCCTTAACCTTCTCTGCTCTAAGGAGAACAATCCCAGCTTCTCCAGTCTCTCCGCATCACTGATGTCCCTCATCCCTGGTACCATTCTGGTCAATCTCCCCTTAACCTTCTCTGCTCCAAGGAGAACAACCCCAGCTTCTCCAGTCTCTCCACGTAACTGAAGTCCCTCATCCCTGGTACCATTCTGGTCAATCTCCCCTTAACCTTCTCTGCTCTAAGGAGAACAACCCCAACTTCTCCAGTCTCTCCACATAACTGAAGTCCCTCATCCCTGGTACCATTCTGGTCAATCTCCCCTTAACCTTCTCTGCTCTAAGGAGAACAACCCCAGCTTCTCCAGTCTCTCCACGTAACTGAAGTCCCTCATCCCTGGAACCATTCTGGTCAATCTCCCCTTAACCTTCTCTGCTCTAAGGAGAACAACCCCAGCTTCTCCAGTCTCTCCAGGTAACTGAAGTCCCTCATCCCCGGTACCATTCTGGTCAATCTCCCCTTAACCTTCTCTGCTCTAAGGAGAACAACCCCAGCTTCTCCAGTCTCTCCACGTAACTGAAGTCCCTCATCCCTGGAACCATTCTGGTCAATCTCCCCTTAACCTTCTCTGCTCTAAGGAGAACAACCCCAGCTTCTCCAGTCTCTCCACGTAACTGAAGTCCCTCATCCCTGGAACCATTCTGGTCAATCTCCCCTTAACCTTCTCTGCTCTAAGGAGAACAACCCCAGCTTCTCCAGTCTCTCCACATCACTGAAGTCCCTCATCCCTGGAACCATTCTGGTCAATCTCCCCTTAACCTTCTCTGCTCTAAGGAGAACAACCCCAGCTTCTCCAGTCTCTCCACGTAACTGAAGTCCCTCATCCCTGGAACCATTCTGGTCAATCTCCCCTTAACCTTCTCTGCTCTAAGGAGAACAACCCCAGCTTCTCCAGTCTCTCCACGTATCTGAAGTCCCTCATCCCTGGTACCATTCTGGTCAATCTCCGCTTAAACTTCTCTGCTCTAAGGAGAACAATCCCAGCTTCACCAGTCTCTCCACGTAACTGAAGTCCCTCATCCCTGGAACCATTCTGGTCAATCTCCCCTTAACCTTCTCTGCTCTAAGGAGAACAACCCCAGCTTCTCCAGTCTCTCCACATCACTGATGTCCCTCATCCCCGGTACCATTCTGGTCAATCTCCCCTTAACGTTCTCTGCTCTAAGGAGAACAATCCCAGCTTCTCCAGTCTCTCCACGTATCTGAAGTCCCTCATCCCTGGAACCATTCTGGTCAATCTCCCCTTAACGTTCTCTGCTCTAAGGAGAACAACCCCAGCTTCTCCAGTCTCTCCACGTATCTGAAGTCCCTCATCCCCGGTACCATTCTGGTCAATCTCCGCTTCAACTTCTCTGCTCTAAGGAGAACAATCCCAGCTTCTCCAGTCTCTCCACGTAACTGAAGTCCCTCATCCCTGGTACCATTCTGGTCAATCTCCCCTTAACCTTCTCTGCTCTAAGGAGAACAACCCCAGCTTCTCCAGTCTCTCCACGTAACTGAAGTCCCTCATCCCTGGAACCATTCTGGTCAATCTCCCCTTAACCTTCTCTGCTCTAAGGAGAACAACCCCAGCTTCTCCAGTCTCTCCACGTAACTGAAGTCCCTCATCCCTGGAACCATTCTGGTCAATCTCCCCCTTAACCTTCTCTGCTCTAAGGAGAACAATCCCAGCTTCTCCAGTCTCTCCATGTAACTGAAGTCCCTCATCCCTGGAACCATTCTGGTCAATCTCCTCTGCACCCCCCTCCAAAGGCATTGACATCCTTCTTAACGTGTGCTGCCCAGAATTGGACACAATACTCTCCAGCTGAGGCCTAAGCAATGTTTTATTAACGGGTTAGCAATGCCTTCCTTGCTTTCGTACTCTATTACATAGAATCACAGAAACCAGAAAGGAGGCCAATCGGCCCCTCGGGCCTGTATTGTCTCTGTCAAAGAACATTGTTCGCTTTTTGTCTCTAACCCGGTAAGTCCCTGATCCTCTAGCGACCGTACACCTCCCTTTTCAAATTATAATAGCAAAATACTGCGGGTGCTGGAAATCTGAAATAACAACAGAAAATGCTGGAAATACTCAATAGGCCAGGCAGCATCCGTGGAGAGAGAAACAGAGTTAGCGTTTCAGGTCTGGGACCCTTCATCATAGAAACATAGCAGATAGGAGCAGGAGTCGGCCATTCGGCCCCTCGAGCCTGCTCCGCCATTCAATGCGATCATGGCTGATCATCCAAACTCAGTACCCTGTCCCTGCTTTCTCCCCGTATCCCTTGGTCCCTTTAGCCTCAAGAAATATATCTAACTCTTTCTTGAGTATATTTAATGAACTGGCCTCCACCGCCCTCTGTGGCAGAGAATTCCACAGGTTCACCACTCTCTGGGTGAAGAAATTCCTCCTCATTTCAGTCCTAAATGGCTTACCCCTTATCCTTAGACTATGAACCCTGGTTCTGGACTCCCCGACCATCGGGAACATCCTTCCTGCATCTAGTCTGTCCAGGCCTGACAGAATTTTATAGGTTTCGATGAGATCCCCTCTCAATCTTCTAAACTCCAGTGAGTATAAGCCCAATCGACACAATCTCTCCTCATACGTCATTCCTGCCATCCCAGGTATCAGCCTGGTGAATCTTCGCTGCACTCCTTCCATGGCAAGAACGTCCTTCCTCAGATAAGGCGACCAAAACTGCGCACAATACTCAAGGTGCGGTCTCACCAAGGCCCTGTACAACTGCAGCAAGACATCCTTGTTCCTGTACTCGAACCCTCTCGCTACGAAGGCCAGCATACCATTTGCCTTCTTAACCACCTGCTGCACCTGCATGCTTACCTTCAGCGACTGGTGCACAAGAACACCCAGGTCTCTTTGCACTTCCCCTTCTCCCAATCTATTGCCATTCAAATAATAATCTGCCTTCCTGTTTTTGCCACCAAAGTGGATAACCTCACATTTATCTACATTATAGCACATTTGCCATGTTTCTGCCCAATCACCCAACCTGTCCAAATCATACTGGAGTTTCACGACATCCTCCTCACAGCTTACCCTCCCACCCAGCTTTGTGTCGCCTGCAAATTTGGAGATATTACATCCAATTCCCTCGTCCAGATCATTAATATATATTGTGAACAGCTGGGGTCCGAGGACCGATCCTTGCGGTACCCCACTAGTCACGGCCTGCCACTCGGAAAACGACCCGTTTATTCCAACTCTTTGCTTTCTGTCCGCCAGCCAGTTCTCTATCCAAGTCAATGGATCCAAATCAGAACTGGAAAAAGCTGGCGATGTAACAGATAGTAAGCAGGTGCAGAGACGGAGGGGGGGGGGGAGAGGGGGTTAGGAGGGGAGGAAGGAATTGAAAGAATACCCTGTACTTTTGTAAGAGGCAGGAAAGATAAAATGTTGCAAATGGGAATGGCAAAAATCATACTGCATGAAAAATGGGGGCAGGGGTTATAGTTTGAAATTGTTGAACTCGACATTGAGTCCGGCAGGTTGCATAGTGCCCAATCGAAAGATCAGGTGCTGTTCCTCGAGCTTACGTTGAGCTACATTGGAACAATGTAACAGCCCGAGGACAGAGAGATCAGAGCGGGAGTGAAGCGGTGAGTTAAAGTGACAGGCGACCGGAAGCTCAGGGTCACCCGTACGGTGTGAACGGAGTTGTTCCGCCAAGCGGTCGCCCAATCTGCGTTTGGTCTTCCCAATGTAGAGGAGACCGCATCGTGAGCAGCGAATACAGTAATACTAGATTGCGAGAAGTACAAGTAAATCGCTGTTTCACCTGGAAGGGGTGTTTGGGGCCCTGGACAGTGGGAAGGGAGGGGGTAAAAGGGCATGTGTTGCATCTCCTGCGTTTGCACGGGAAGGTGCCGGGCGAAGGAGCAGGGCTGTTGGGGGTGATTGAGCAGTGGACCAGGGTGTCGCGGAGGGAGCGGGTCCCTTCGGAATGCTGAAAGGGGAGGCGAGGGGAAGATGCGTTTGGTGGTGGGATCACGCTGGAGGTAAAATGATCCGTTGAATGTGGAGGCTGGTGGGGTGAAAGGTGATTGTCGTGGCTTCACCGCTTGATGAGGTCGCGCGTTCTAGATCCCGGCAGCTCTCTGAGTGAAAATATCTCCACCTCTAGATCTTTTACCAATGAGTTTGAATCTATTGACCCACTCGCCCAAGAGAATAGTCTTTGTCTCTCTACTCTCTGAGAACCTCTCGTTATCTTGTAAACCTCTGGTAGGTTCCCGCTTAACCTTCTCTGTGTTCCATCGCGAACAGTCACAAACACATAAGAAATAGGAACAAGAGGAGGCCACGTACCCCCCTGGTGCCTTTTTAAAAAATTTGTTTATGGGATGTGGGCGTCGCTGGCAATTGCCCATCCCTAATTGCCCTTGAGAAGGTGGTGGTGAGCCGCCTTCTTGAACCGCTGCAGTCCGTGTAGTGAAGGCGCTCCCACAGCGCTGTTAGGGAGGGAGTTCCAGGATTTTGACCCAGCGACGATGAAGGAACGGCCAATATATTTCCAAGTCAGGATGGTGTGTGTGACTTGGAGGGGAACTTGGAGGTGGTGGTGTTCTTGCGCGCCTGCTGCCCTTGGCCTTCTAGGTGGACGAGGTGGCGGGTTTGGGGAGGTGCTGCCGAAGAAGCCTTGGCGACTGGCTGCAGTGCATCTTGTAGATGGTCCACACTGCAGCCACGGTACGCCGGTGGTGGAGGGAGTGAATGTTTAAGGTAACTTAAGGTAATGTTAAATAACCAGCCCCAGGACAGTGACATCGTAGCACAGAGAATTCGACCCAACACAATTGTCACTAAGCAAAAGGAAAAATACCTGTCATATTGGGCAGAAACAACAAAAACCCAAAACAAACTCAATTGCTACTTGGCCCTAAACAGACAATACAACATGGCTGAATACCTGACCATGGTAAAGGATAGCAAACTGAGAAAAACCTTGACAAGGTACAGACTTAGTGAACATAGCCTGGCGATCGAAAAAGGCAGACACAGGCAGACCCGGCTGCCAAGAGAGGACAGGATATGCTCTCACTGCAGTCAGGGAGTGGTGGAGACAGAGATGCACTTCCTCACAGCTTGTGGAAAATATCAGGGCATCAGGGAGAATTTCTACCAAAAATTCACACAAATATGCCCTGAATTCAGAAATTTGAATGACGACCAAAAACTCCCATACCTACTAGGGGAACAGAGAAACTGTGTAACCTTAGTGGCACACTATGTTACAGCTTGCCATAAACAGAGGGACAACCACTAAATATAAGAAAAGAGTATATATAAATTATATGAAGTATATTTATACACTCAGGGATATATCTGTTTATACACTGTATGGATAGATCTGCGTTTATGTGTTCAACCATAAATGTTTTTCGATGCTTTGGCAACATAAGATGTACCTTATCATGTCAATAAAGCGATTTGAATTGAATTGAATGTTTATGGTGGTGAATGGGGTGCCGATCAAGCGGGCTGCTTTGTCCTGGATGGTGTCGAGCTTCTTGAGTGTTATTGGAGCTGCACTCATCCAGGCAAGTGGAGAGTATTCCATCACACTCCTGACCTGTGCCTTGTAGATGGTGGAAAGGCTTTGGGGAGTCAGGAGGTGAGACACTCGCCGCAGAATACCCAACCTCTGACCTGCTCTTGTAGCCACAGTATTGATGTGGCTGGTCCAGTTAAGTTTCTGGTTAATGGTGACCCCAAAGGATGTTGATAATGGGGGATTCGGCGATGGTAATGTCATTGAATGTCAAGGGGAGGTGGTTGGACTCTCGCTTGTTGGAGATAGTCATTGTCTAGCACTTCTGTGCCACTTATCAGCACAAGCCTGAACGTCGTCCAGGTCTTGCTGCATGCGGGCATGGACTGCTTCATTATCTGTGGAGTTGCGAATGGCGCTGAACACTGTGCAGTCATGAGCGAACAGCCTGCTCCGCCATTCAGTCAGATCATGGCTGATCTACCTCACCTCCACTCTCTTGCACTGTCCCCATACCTCTTGATTCCCTTAATATCTAAAAATCTATCAATCTCCATCTTGAATACACTCAATGACTAACCCTCCACAGTCCTCTGGGGTAGAGAATTCCAAAGATTCACAACCCTCTGAGTGAAAGGCAGAGTATTTCCTAAATGGTGAAAGCTTGGCGAATGCAGATGCTCAAAGGGACCTGGGTGTCCTTGTACATGAGTCACTGAAAGTGAATGTGCAGGTGCAGCAAGCCATTAGGAAGGCAAATGGTACGCTGGCCTTCATTACAAGAGGATTTGAGTACAGGAGTAAAGAAGTCTTACTCCAATTATATAGGGCCTTGGTGAGACCACACCTGGAGTACTGTGTACAATTTTGGTCTCCTTACCTAAGGAAGGATATACTTGCCGTAGAGGATTTGAACCCGGGTCCCTGGCGCTGTGAGGCAACAGTGCTAACCACTATGCCACCAGGCAGCACGGTGGCATAGTGGTTAGCACTGTTGCCTCACAGCGCCAGGGACCCGGGTTCGAATCCGGCCTCGGGTGACTGTCTGTGTGGAGTTTGCACATTCTCCCCGTGTTTGCGTGGGTTTCCTCCGGGTGCTCCGGTTTCCTCCCACAGTCCAAAGATGTGCGGGTTAGGTTGATTGGCTATGATAAATTGACCCTTAGTGTTAGGGGGATTAAATACGTGGGGTTACGGGGATAGGGTGGGATATGTGTTGGTGTCGGGGTTACGGGGATCGGGTGGGATATGTGTCGGTGCAGGCTCGATGGGCCGAAATGGCCTCTATCTGCACTGTGGGGTTTCTGTGATTCTTTCTGTGAGAGGGAGTGCAACGAAGGTTCACGAGATTGATTCCTGGGATGGCGGGACTGTCGTATGAGAAGAGACTGAGTAAACTAGGCCTGTATTCTCGAGAATTCGGAAGAATGAGAGGGGATCTCATTGAAGCATACAGAATTATTACAGGGCTTGAAAGGGTGGATGCTGGGAGAATGTTTCCCTTGGCTGGGGAGTCTAGAACCAGGGGCCACAGCCTCTGGATAAAGGGTCGGCCATTCAGGACTGAGATGAGGAGACATTTCTTCACACAGAGGGTGGTGAATCTTTGGCACTCTCTACCCCAGAGGGCCGTCATTGGGTATATTCAAAACAGAAGTCGATAGAGAGTGAGGGAGAGTGTGTGAGAGGGAGAGTGAGGGAGAGAGAGAGAGAGTGAGGGAGAGTGTGAGAGAGAGAGAGTGAGGGAGAGTGTGAGAGAGAGAGAGAGTGAGAGAGAGAGTGAGGGAGAGTGTGAGAGAAACATGTTCATCAAAACAAAAGCAAAATCTACGCATGCTTTATAGATTTCCAGAAGGCTTTCGATTCCATCTGGCATGACGGTTTATTCCTGAAACTTATCGAAAGCGGGGTAGGGGGAGAAACATATGATGTAATTAAATCAATGTATACAAACAATAAATGTGCAGTTAAAATTGGAGACAAACAAACAAAATACTTCCCACAGGGGCGGGGGGTAACGCAGGGCTCGCCCATCTCACCGACACTCTTTAATATTTACATAAATGAATTGGCAAAACTACTTGAACAATCTACAGCACCCGGCCTCACCCTATATGAATCCAAGGTTAAATTCCTCCTCTATGCAGATGACCTGGTTCTGCTGTCACCAACTAAGGAGGGTCTACAGCAGAACCTGGATCTGCTGGAGTCGTTCTGCCAGACCTGGGCCCTGACAATAAATCCCCCAAAAAACAAAGTCCTTGTGTTCCAGCAAAGATCCAGACATCAGGGACCCAAAATAAATTTCACACTAGGAACAACCAAAATTGAACAAACCACTAACTACACATACTTGGGCTTAAAAATCAGTTCTACGGGAACAGTATCCTCCGGACTCAAAGGAAAACCGTAAACAATGCATGCAGGGCAGAAGTAGGCCAATATCCATTAATAATCACTATCCAAAAAAGAGCCACCAAATTTTGGAAACACCTAAAAATGAGCAACCCCCAATTCTATCATTACGAAGCCCTGAAATGCCAAGAGAGGACCATAAAGAAGAATACCCTCAGTCAACTAGTCCTGGGACTCAGTGAAGTAACTACTAACACTATTAACAATAACCAGCCCCAGGACAGTGACAGGGTAACACAAAGAATTCGACTCAACACAATCGTCACTAAGCAAAAGGAAAAATATCTGTCATATTGGGCAGAAACAACAAAAACCCAAAACAAACTCAATTGCTACTTGGCCCTAAACAGACAATACAACATGGCTGACTACCTGACCATGGTAAAGGATAGCAAACTGAGAAAAACCTTGACAATGTACAGACTTAGTGAACATAGCCTGGCCATCGAAAAGGGCAGACACAGGCAGACCCGGCTACCAAGAGAGGACAGGATATACTCTCACTGCAGTCAGGGAGTGGTGGAGACAGAGATGCACTTCCTCACAGCTTGTAGAAAATATCAGGGCATCAGGGAGAATTTCTACCCAAAATTCACAAAAATATGCCAGGAATTCAGAAATTTGAATGACGACCAAAAACTCCCATACCTACTAGGGGAAGAGAGAAATTGTGTAACACTAGCGGCACACTATGTTACAGCTTGCCATAAACAGAGGGACAACCACTAAATATAAGAAAAGAGTATATATAAATTATATGAATGTATATTTATACACTCAGGGATATATCTGTTTATACACTGTATGGATAGATCTGTGTTTATGTGTTCAACCATGAATGTTTTTCGATGCTTTGGCAACATAAGGTGTAACTTGTCATCATGCCAATAAAGCGATTTGAATTGAATTGAATTGAGAGAGAGAGAGTGAGAGAGAAAGTGTGAGAGAGAGTGAGGGAGAGAGAGAGAGAGAGAGAGAGACAGAGAGAGAGAGAGAGAGTGAGAGAGCGTGAGAGAGAGTGTGAGAGAGAGAGTGTGAGGGAGAGAGAGTGAGGGAGAGAGTGAGTGGGGGAGAGTGTGAGAGAGAGAGAGACTGAGGGAGAGTGTGAGAGGAGGATTAGAGATCGGTTTCAACAATGACCTCGTCAGTTTATATTGCTGAGCTCGCTATCTCAAAAAGCCAGGGTTTACTGCACATTTTTCTCATTCTTTTCTGTTGAAATCACCAGCAATTCCAGTTGTTAATTCCACCCTTTACCAACCACACTCATCCAGGCTCTGGACAATCTCAGCGCTCTCTCTCTCTCTCTCTCGCATGAGTCAGAAGGCCGTGCTTTGGAAGCCCCACTCCAAAGATTCGAGCACATAATCCAGGGGCGGTACTGAGGGAGCGCCGCACTGTCGGAGGGGCAGTACTGAGGGAGCGCCGCACTGTCGGAGGGGCAGTACTGAGGGAGCGCCGCACTGTCGGAGGGGCAGTACTGAGGGTGCGCCGCACTGTCGGAGGGGCGGTACTGAGGGAGCGCCGCACTGTCGGAGGGGCGGTACTGAGGGAGCGCCGCACTGTCGGAGGGGCGGTACTGAGGGAGCGCCGCACTGTCGGAGGGGCGGTACTGAGGGAGCGCCGCACTGTCGGAGGGGCGGTACTGAGGGAGCGCCGCACTGTCGGAGGGGCGGTACTGAGGGAGCGCCGCACTGTCGGAGGGGCAGTACTGAGGGAGCGCCGCACTGTCGGAGGGGCAGTACTGAGGGAGCGCCACACTGTCGGAGGGGCGGTACTGAGGGAGCGCCGCACCGTCGGAGGGGCGGTACTGAGGGAGCGCCGCACTGTCGGAGGGGCGGTACTGAGGGAGTGCCGCACTGTCGGAGGGGCAGTACTGAGGGAGTGCCGCACTGTCGGAGGGGCAGTACTGAGGGAGCGCCGCACTGTCGGAGGGGCGGTACTGAGGGAGCGCCGCACTGTCGGAGGGGCGGTACTGAGGGAGCGCCGCACTGTCGGAGGGGCGGTACTGAGGGAGCGCCGCACTGTCGGAGGGGCGGTACTGAGGGAGCGCCGCACTGTCGGAGGGGCGGTACTGAGGGAGCGCCGCACTGTCGGAGGGGCAGTACTGAGGGAGCGCCGCACTGTCGGAGGGGCAGTACTGAGGGAGCGCCGCACTGTCGGAGGGGCAGTACTGAGGGAGCGCCGCACTGTCGGAGGGGCAGTACTGAGGGAGCGCCGCAACGTCGGAGGGGGCATCTTTCGGACGAGGCGTTAAACCGAGGCCCCGTCTGCTCTCTCAGGTGGACGTAAAAGATCCCAGGGCCACTATTCGAAGAAGAGCAGTGGGGGCGGGGGGGGGAGTTCTCCCTGGTCTCCTGGGGCCACTATTTATCCCTCAACCAACATCACCAAAAAAACAGATGATCTGGTCATTGTCACGTTGCTGTTTGTGGGAGCTTGCTGTGCGCAAATCGGCTGCCGTGTTTCCTACATTACAACAGTGACCACGCTTCAAAAAGTACTTCATTGGCTGTAAAGCGCTTTGGAACTTCCTGAGGTAGTGAGTATCGAAGATTAAGGGGTGATCTAGTCGAGATGTTTAAGATGATTAAATTATTCGAGACAGTCGACCGAGAGTAACTATTTCCTCTGGTGAGGGGTGTCCAGAACAAGGGGGTAGGTCCTTTAAGTTAGAGCCAGGCTGTACAGGGGTGATGTCAGGAAGCACTTCTTCACACAGGCTCAAGGGGCTGACGGGGCCGCCTCCTGTTCCTGTGTAACAGGCTCGAGGGGCTGAATGGGCCTCCTCCTGTTGCAGTGTAACAGGCTCGAGGGGCTGACGGGGCCTCCTCCTGTTCCTGTGTAACAGGCTCAAGGGGCTGAATGGGCCGCCTCCTGTTCCTGTGTAACAGGCTCGAGGGGGCTGAATGGGCCTCCTCCTGTTCCTGTGTAACAGGCTCGAGGGAGCTGAATGGGCCTCCTCCTGTTCCTGTGTAACAGGCTCGAGAGGCTGAATGGGCCTCCTCCTGTTCCTGTGTAACAGGCTCAAGGGAGCTGAATGGGCCTCCTCCTGTTCCTGTGTACCAGGCTCAAGAGGGACTGAATGGGCCTCCTCCTGTTCCTGTGTAACAGGCTCGAGGGGCTGAATGGGCCTCCTCCTGTTCCTGTGTAACAGGCTCGAGGGGCTGAATGGGCCTCCTCCTGTTCCTGTGTCACAGGCTCGAGGGGGCTGAATGGGCCTCCTCCTGTTCCTGTGTAACAGGCTCGAGGGGCTGAATGGGCCTCCTCCTGTTCCTGTGTAACAGGCTCGAGGGGGCTGAATGGGCCTCCTCCTGTTCCTGTGTAACAGGCTTGAGAGGGACTGAATGGGTCTCCTCCTGTTCCTGTGTAACAGGCTCGAGGGGCTGAATGGGCCTCCTCCTGTTCCTGTGTAACAGGCTCGAGGGGCTGAATGGGCCTCCTCCTGTTCCTGTGTAACAGGCTCGAGGGGCTGAATGGGCCTCCTCCTGTTCCTGTGTAACAGGCTCGAGGGGGCTGAATGGGCCTCCTCCTGTTCCTGTGTAACAGGCTCGAGAGGGACTGAATGGGTCTCCTCCTGTACCTGTGTAACAGGCTCGAGGGGCTGAATGGGCCTCCTCCTGTTCCTGTGTAACAGGCTCGAGGGGGCTGAATGGACCTCCTCCTGTTCCTGTGTGACAGGCTCGAGGGGGCTGAATGGACCTCCTCCTGTTCCTGTGTGACAGGCTCGAGTGTTCCCAGAGCAATTTTCTTTCTTTAAAAGCTTTTCCCCTCACCTGTGGTTTACATCACATCGCATCCATCAAACCTGGTCGGGACATTGTTAAAAATTAAACACAGAAGTTGGATTCACTGGAGCAAGTGGGGATAACAAGGCAAGGGCAGGTCATACAGCTTAATAAATCAGGCTGTGCTTACAATCCACAGAACAGGAGCAATAGGAACAGGAGGAGGCCATTAGGCCCCTTCGAGCCTTCTCCGCCATTCAATAACATCATGGCTGATCATCCACCGTAACATTCGCACCACGCAAGTGCCAGGCAATGACCATCTCCAACAAGCGAGAGTCTAACCACCGCCCCTTGACATTCAACATCACCGAATCCCGCACCATCAACATCCTGGGGGGTCACCATTGACCAGAAACTTAACTGGACCAGCCACGTAAATACTGTGGCAACAAGAAACATCGAAACATAGAAGATAGGAGCAGGAGTGGGCCATTCGGCCCCTCGAGCCTGCTCCGCCATTCAATGCGATCATGGCTGATCATCCAAATTCAGTACCCGGTCCCTGCCTTCTCCCCATATCTCTTGATCCCTTTAGCCTTAAGAAATATATCTAACTCCTTCTTGAATATATTTAATGAATTGGCCTCTACTGCCTTCTGTGGTAGAGAATTCCACAGGTTCACCACTCTCTGGGTGAAGAAATTCCTCCTCATCTCTGTCCTAAATGGCTTACCCCTTATCCTTAGACTGTGACCCCTGGTTCTGGACTCCCCGACCATCGGGAACATCCTTCCTGCATCTAGTCTGTCCAGGCCTGACAGAATTTTATAGGTTTCGATGAGATCCCCTCTCAATCTTCTAAACTCCAGTGAGTATAAGCTCAATCGACCCAATCTCTCCTCATACGTCATTCCTGCCATCCCAGGTATCAGCCTGGTGAATCTTCGCTGCACTCCTTCCATGGCAAGAACGTCCTTCCTCAGGTAAGGCGACCAAAACTGCACACAATACGCAATGTGTGGTCTCACCAAGGCCCTGTACAACTGCAGCGAGACATCCTTGTTCCTGTACTCGAATCCTCCCACTACGAAGGCCAACATACCATTTGCCTTCTTAACCGCCTGCTGCACCTGCATGCTTACCTTCAGCGACTGGTGTACAAGAACACCCAGGTCTCTTTGCACTTCCCCTTCTCCCAATCTATTGCCATTCAAATAATAATCTGCCTTCCTGTTTTTGCCATCACAGTGGATAACCTCACATTTATCCACATTATAGTGCATTTGCCATGTTTCTGCCCAATCACCCAAACTGTCCAAATCGTACTGGAGTTTCACGACATCCTCCTCACAGCTTACCCTCCCACCCAGCTTTGTGTCGTCTGCAAATTTGGAGATATTACATCCAATTCCATCGTCCAGATCATTAATATATATTGTGAACAGCTGGGGTCCTAGGACCGATCCTTGCGGTACCCCACTAGTCACTGCCTGCCTCTCGGAAAACGACCCGTTTATTCCAACTCTTTGCTTTCTGTCCGCCAACCAGTTCTCTATCCAAGTCAATACCTTGCCCCCAATCCCGTGTGCCTTAATTTTGCACGCTAAATTCTGTGGCGAGTGTCTCACCTCCTGACTCCCCAAAGCCTCTCCACCATCTACAAGGCACAAGTCAGGAGTGCGATGGAATACTCTCCACTTGCCTGGATGAGTGCAGCTCCCAACAACACTCGAGAAGCTCGACACCATCCAGGACAAAGCAGCCCCGCTTGATCGGCACCCCATCCACCACCTTAAACATTCACTCCCTCCACCACCGGCGCACCGTGGCTGCAGTGTGGACCATCGACAAGATGCACTGCAGCAACTCGCCAAGGCTTCTTCGGCAGCACCTCCCAAACCCGCGACCTCTTCCGCCTAGAAGGACAAGGGCAGCAGGCGCATGGGAACACCACCACCTCCAAGTTCCCCTCCAAGTCACACACCATCCTGACTGGGAAATATATCGGCCGTTCCTTCATCGTCGCTGGGTCAGAATCCTGGAACTCCCTCCCTAACAGTACTGTGGGAGCACCTTCGCCACACGGGACTGCAGCGGTTCAAGAAGGCGGCTCACCACCACCTTCTCAAGGGGCAACTAGGGATGGGCAATAAATGCTGGCCTTGCCAGCGGCACCCGCATCCCAGGAACGAATAATAAACAAAGAGAACATCTAACCACCGCCCCTTTACATTCAACAGCATTACCATCGCACTATCCCCATATCCCGAGAGTCTAAAGATCTCTCGGTCTCTGTTTTGAATATACTCAACGACTGAGCCTCCACAGCCGTCTGGGGCAGAGGATTCCAAAGATTCACCGCCCTCTGAGTGAAGAAATTCCTCCTCATCTCAGTCCTCAATGGCCGACCCCTTATTCTGAGACTGTGACCCCCCTGGTTCTGGACTCCCCAGTCAGGGGGGAAAACAACCCTCCCTGCATCTACGATAGCAAAATACTGCAGAAGCTGGCAATCCGAAATAAACAACAGAAAACGCTGGGAAAAAAACTCAGCACGCCAGGCAACATCCGTGGAGAGAAATTAGAGTCGACGTTCCGGGTCTAACCCTTTTTCAAAACTGGAAAGGCAATATAATCGGTCGAAGGCAGGGCTGCGACAGAACAAAAGAAGAGGTATTCAAAACCAGACGAGATGGTAACAGGACAGTGGAGACAAAAGATCAGGTGTGAAGTGTATCACAGAAACCCCACAGTGCAGATAGAGGCCATTTCGGCCCATCGAGCCTGCACCGACACATATCCCACCCGATCCCCGTAACCCCTACACCGACACATATCCCACCCGATCCCCGTAACCCCTACACCGACACATATCCCACCCGATCCCCGTAACCCCTACACCAACACATATCCCACCCTATCCCCGTAACCCCACGTAGTTAATCCCCCTAACACTAAGGGTCAATTTATCATAGCCAATCAACCTAACCCGCACATCTTTGGACTGTGGGAGGAAACCTGAGCACCCGGAGCAAACCCACGCAAACACTGGGGAGAATGTGCAAACTCCACGCAGACAGTCGCCCGAGGCCGGATTCGAACCCGGGCCCCTGGCGCTGTGAGGCAACAGTGCTAACCACTATGCCATCGTGCTACTGGCAGGATGAGAGACAGCTGCCATGTGGGAGAGAGAAAAAAAAGGAAGCGGGGGGGGGTGAAGGGAAGACCCAAAACAAAGGGGTGGAAAAAAAATATAAGTAAAAATGTAATAGGGGCCGAGGTTATGATCTGAAATTGTTGAACTCGAGGTTTAGTCCTGAAGGCTAATCGGAAGATGAGGTGCTGTTCCTCGAGTTTACGTTGAGCTTCCGTGGAACAATGCACGAGGCCGAGGACGGTGAGGTCCGAGTGGGAATGGGGCGGTGAATTAAAATGACAGGCGACCGGAAGCTCGGGGTCCCCCTGAACGGAGGTGTTCCGCAAAGCGGTCGCCCAGTCTGCGTTTGGTCTCCCCCAATGTAGAGGAGACCGCATCGACCCGGTCAAGCCTCGTAAGAATTTTATACGTTTCAATGAGATCACCTCTCATTCTTCTAAACTCTAGAGCATGCAGGCCTAGTCTACTCAATCTCTCCTCAGAATACAATCCCCCCCACCATCTCAGGAATCAATCTGTTGAACCTTTATTGAACCGCCTCCAAGGCAAGTACTGTATATCCTTCCTTAGGTATGGAGGCCAATACTGTACACATGGATGGAATTTTCTTACCATGGCAACTTACGCACGCACACACACACACAAAGAATTAATGTGATTCCCAAGGCATTGAATCCCAATTAATTTGCTGACAGTATCTTCTCACTTTTGTTAAGACGAACAGAACTGTACGGGACAGCAAGAGGAGGCCCAACTGTTCCGTGACTGTGCTCGCTGACCTACATGGACTCCCAGTCCGGCAACGCCTCCTCGCTCCCCCTCCCAATCTCTGTAACCTCCTCCGGCCCCGACACCCCTCCCAATCTCTGTAACCTCCTCCAGCATCTACAACCCTCCCAATCTCTGTAACCTCGTCCAGCCCCTACACCCCTCCCTATCTCTGTAACCTCCTCCAGCCCCTACACCCCTCCCTATCTCTGTAACCACCTCCAGCCCCAACACCCCTCCCTATCTCTGTAACCTCCTCCAGCCCCTACACCCCTCCCACTCTCTGTAACCTCCTCCAGCCCCCTACAACCCTCCCTATCGCTGGAACCTCCTCCAGCCCCTACAACCCTCCCTATCGCTGGAACCTCCTCCAGCCCCTACAACCCTCCCTATCGCTGGAACCTCCTCCAGCCCCGACACCCCTCCCTATCTCTGTAACCTCCTCCAGCCCCTACACCCCTCCCAATCTCTGTAATCTCCTCCAGCCCCAACACACCTCCCTATCTCTGGAACTTCCTCCAGCCCCAACACCCCTCCCTTTCTCTGTAACCTCCTCCAGCCCCGACACCCCTCCCTATCTCTGGAACCTCCTCCAGCATCTACAACCCTCCCTACCTCTGTAACCTCCTCCAGCCCCCACAACCCTCCCTATCTCTGTAACCTCCCCCAGCCCCCACAACCCTCCCTATCTCTGTAACCTCCCCCAGCCCCTACAATCCTCCCTATCTCTGTAACCTCCTCCAGCCCCTACAACCCTCCCTATCTCTGTA
>NW_028225784.1:57500-65000 GCF_052327205.1 Somniosus microcephalus
GAGGGTTGTAGGGGCTGGAGGAGGTTACAGAGATAGGGAGGGGTGTAGGGCTGGAGGAGGTTACAGAGATAGGAGGGTTGTAGTGCTGGAAGAGATTACAGAGATAGGGAGGGGTGTAGGGGCTGGAGGAGGTTACAGAGATAGGAGGGGTGTAGGGGCTGGAGGAGATTACAGAGATAGCGAGGGGTGTAGGGGCTGGAGGAGGTTACAGAGATAGGGAGGGGTGTAGGGGCTGGAGGAGGTTACAGAGATAGGGAGGGGTGTAGGGGCTGGAGGAGATTACAGAGATAGGGAGGGGTGTGTAGGGCTGGAGGAGGTTACAGAGATAGGGAGGGGTGTAGGGGCTGGAGGAGGTTACAGAGATAGGGAGGGGTGTAGGGGCTGGAGGAGGTTACAGAGATAGGGAGGGGTGTGTAGGGCTGGAGGAGGTTACAGAGATAGGGAGGGGTGTAGGGGCTGGAGGAGGTTACAGAGATAGGGAGGGGTGTAGGGGCTGGAGGAGATTACAGAGATAGGGAGGGTTGTCGGGGCTGGAGGAGGTTACAGAGATAGGGAGGGGTGCAGGGGTTGGAGGAGGTTACAGAGATAGGGAGGGGTGTAGGGGCTGGAGGAGGTTACAGAGATAGGGAGGGGTGTGTAGGGGCTGGAGGAGGTTACAGAGATAGGGAGGGGTGTAGGGGCTGGAGGGGGTTACAGAGATAGGGAGGGGTGTAGGGGCTGGAGGAGATTACAGAGATAGGGAGGGGCTGTAGGGGAATGGGTGAAGACATTTCTGTCAATTTTGAATAGCCTTAGGTGGAACATTAGTCGACAGGTACTTTTGGGATCATCTGCATCATGCACTTGGAAAACACGATTTTAATTTAAACTAATATTTGGTTTAATTTTCAAGTTCAGGAGCAACATAAAGAAACCAGCAATGCCTGAGATACAGACAGCTGGTTTGTGTCAAACGCAGGTATTGAACGAAGCTCCCTCTACACTGTCCCATCAAACACTCCCAGGGCAGATAGAGCATGGGTTAGATTGAGAGTAAAGCTCCCTCTACACTGTCCCATCAAATACTCCCAGGGCAGGTACAGCACGCGGTTAGATACAGAGTAAAGCTCCCTCTACACTGTCCCATCAAACACTCCCAGGGCAGGTACAGAATGGGTTAGATACAGAGTAAAGCTCCCTCTACACTGTCCCATCAAACATTCCCAGGGCAGGTACAGCAACGGGTTAGATACAGAGTAAAGCTCCCTCTACACTGTCCCATCAAACACTCCCAGAGCAGGTGCAGCACGGGGTTAGATACAGAGTAAAGCTCCCTCTACACTGTCCCATCAAACACTCCCAGGGCAGGTACAGCACGGGTTAGATACAGAGTATAGCTCCCTCTACACTGTCCCATCAAACACTCCCTGGGCAGATAGAGCACGGGTTAGATACAGAGTAAAGCTCCCTCTACACTGTCCCATCAAACACTCCCAGGGCAGGTACAGCATGGGTTAGATACAGAGTAAAGCTCCCTCTACACTGTCCCATCAAACACTCCCAGGGCAGGTACAGCATGGGTTAGATACAGAGTAAAGCTCCCTCTACACTGTCCCATCAAACACTCCCAAGGCAGGTACAGCACAGGGTTAGATACAGAGTAAAGCTCCCTCTACACTGTCCCATCAAACACTCCCAGGGCAGGTACAGCACGGGGTAGATACAGAGTAAAGCTCCCTCTACACTGTCCCATCAAACACTCCCAGGGCAGGTACAGCACGGGGTTAGATACAGAGTAAAGCTCCCTCTACACTGTCCCATCAAACACTCCCAGGGCAGGTACAGCACGGGTTAGATACAGAGTAAAGCTCCCTCTACACTGTCCCATCAAACACTCCCAGGGCAGGTACAGCACGGGGTTAGATACAGAGTAAAGCTCCCTCTACACTGTCCCATCAAACACTCCCAGGGCAGGTACAGCACGGGTTAGATACAGAGTAAAGCTCCCTCTACACTGTCCCATCAAACACTCCCAGGGCAGGGACAGCACGGGTTAGATACAGAGTAAAGCTCGCTCTACACTGTCCCATCAAACACTCCCAGGGCAGGTGCAGCACGGGTTAGATACAGAGTAAAGCTCCCTCTACACTGTCCCATCAAACACTCCCAGGGCAGGTACAGCATGGGGTTAGATACAGAGTAAAGCTCCCTCTACACTGTCCCATCAAACACTCCCAGGGCAGGTACAGCACGGGGTTAGATACAGAGTAAAGCTCCCTCTACACTGTCCCATCAAACACTCCCAGGGCAGGTACAGCACGGGGTTAGATACTGAGTAAAGCTCCCTCTACACTGTCCCATCAAACACTCCCAGGGCAGGTACAGCATGGGTTAGATACAGAGTAAAGCACCCTCTACACTGTCCCATCAAACACTCCCAGGGCAGGTACAGCATGGGTTAGATACAGAGTAAGCTCCCTCTACACTGTCCCATCAAACACTCCCAGGGCTGGTACAGCACGGGTTAGATACAGAGTAAAGCTCCCTCTACACTGTCCCATCAAACACTCCCAGGGCAGGTACAGCACGGGTTAGATACAGAGTAAAGCTCCCTCTACACTGTCCCATCAAACACTCCCAGGGCAGGTACAGCACGGGGTTAGATACAGAGTAAAGCTCCCTCTACACTGTCCCATCAAACACTCCCAGGGCAGGTACAGCACGGGATTAGATACAGAGTAAAGCTCCCTCTACACTGTCCCATCAAACACTCCCAGGGCAGGTACAGCACGGGGTTAGATACAGAGTAAAGCTCCCTCTACACTGTCCCATCAAACACTCCCAGGGCAGGTACAGCACGGGTTAGATACAGAGTAAAGCTCCCTCTACACTGTCCCATCAAACACTCCCAGGGCAGGTACAGCACGGGGTTAGATACAGAGTAAAGCTCCCTCTACACTGTCCCATCAAACACTCCCAGGGCAGGTACAGCATGGGTTAGATACAGAGTAAAGCTCCCTCTACACTGTTCCATCAAACACTCCCAGGGCAGGTACAGCACGGGGTTAGATACAGAGTAAAGCTCCCTCTACACTGTCCATCAAACACTCCCAGGGCAGGTACAGCACGGGTTAGATACAGAGTAAAGCTCCCTCTACACTGTCCCATCAAACACTCCCAGGGCAGTACAGCATGGGGTTAGATACAGACTAAAGCTCCCTCTACACTGTCCCCATCAAACACTCCCAGGGCAGGTACAGCACGGGGTTAGATACAGAGTAAAGCTCCCTCTACACTGTCCCATCAAACACTCCCAGGACAGGTACAGCACGGGGTGATACAGAGTAAAGCTCCGTCTACACTGTCCCATCAAACACTCCCAGGACAGGTACAGCACGGGGTTAGATACAGAGTAAAGCTGCCTCTACACTGTCCCATCAAACACTCCCAGGGCAGGTACAGCACGGGGTTAGATACAGAGTAAAGCTCCCTCTACACTGTCCCATCAAACACTCCCAGGGCAGGTACAGCACGGGTTAGATACAGAGTAAAGCTCCCTCTACACTGTCCCATCAAACACTCCCAGGGCAGGTACAGCACGGGGTTAGCTCCAGAGTAAAGCTCCCTCTACACTGTCCCATCAAACACTCCCAGGGCAGGTACAGCACGGGTTAGATACAGAGTAAAGCTCCCTCTACACTGTCCCCATCAAACACTCCCAGGGCAGGTACAGCACAGGTTAGATACAGAGTAAAGCTCCCTCTACACTGTCCCCATCAAACACTCCCAGGGCAGGTGCAGCACGGGGTTAGATACAGAGTAAAGCTCCCTCTACACTGTCCCATCAAACACTCCCAGGGCAGGTACAGCACGGGTTAGATACAGAGTAAAGCTCCCTCTACACTGTCCCACCAAACACTCCCAGGACAGGTGCAGCACGGGTTAGATACAGAGTAAAGCTCCCTCTGCACTGTCCCATCAAACACTCCCAGGGCAGGTACAGCACGGGGTTAGATACAGAGTAAAACTCCCTCTACACTGTCCCATCAAACACCCCCAGGGCAGGTACAGCACGGGTTAGATACAGAGTAAAGCTCCCTCTACACTGTCCCATCAAAAACACTCCCAGGGCAGGTACAGCACGGGGTTAGATACAGAGTAAAGCTCCCTCTACACTGCCCCATCAAACACTCCCAGGGCAGCTACAGCACGGGTTAGATACAGAGTAAAGCTCCCTCTACACTGTCCCATCAAACACTCCCAGGGCAGGTACAGCACGGGGTTAGATACAGAGTAAAGCTCCCTCTACACTGTCCCATCAAACACTCCCAGGGCAGGTACAGCACGGGGTTAGATACAGAGTAAAGCTCCCTCTACACTGCCCCATCAAACACTCCCAGGGCAGCTACAGCACGGGGTTAGATACAGAGTAAAGCTCCCTCTACACTGTCCCATCAAACACTCCCGGGGCAGGTACAGCACGGGTTAGATACAGAGTAAAGCTCCCTCTACACTGTCCCACCAAACACTCCCGGGGCAGGTGCAGCACGGGTTAGATACAGAGTAAAGCTCCTTCTGCACTGTCCCATCAAACACTCCCAGGGCAGGTACAGCACGGGGTTAGATACAGAGTAAAGCTCCCTCTACACTGTCCCATCAAACTCTCCCAGGGCAGGTACAGCACGGGTTAGATACAGAGTAAAGCTCCCTCTACACTGTCCCATCAAACACTCCCAGGGCAGGTGCAGCACGGGTTAGATACAGAGTAAAGCTCCCTCTACACTGTCCCATCAAACACTCCCAGGGCAGGTGCAGCACGGGGTTAGATACAGAGTAAAGCTCTCTCTACACTGTCCCATCAAACACTCCCAGGGCAGGTACAGCACGGGGTTAGATACAGAGTAAAGCTCCTTCTACACTGTCCCATCAATCACTCCCAGGGCAGGTACAGCACGGGGTTAGATACAGAGTAAAGCTCCCTCTACACTGTCCCATCAAACACTCCCAGGGCAGGTACAGCACTGGGTTAGATACAGAGTAAAGCTCCCTCTACACTGTCCCATCAAACACTCCCAGGGCAGGTACAGCACGGGGTTAGATACAGAGTAAAGCTCCCTCTACACTGTCCCATCAAACACTCCCAGGGCAGGTACAGCACGGGGTTAGATACAGAGTAAAGCTCCCTCTACGCTGTCCCATCAAACACTCCGTGACCCGAGATTGCAGTGCTGTGCAGGAAGGAGATCCCCACAGGATCTTGGAGGCAAACCCTCTCCCAGGGCCTCTTGCTGTCCGTGTCACAGGGCGAGAGCATCAAAGGGAAGGAACTGGAAGGGAAGGCAATAAAAGTGCTGGGAGCTGTGGCCGGAAAAACACTGGTGACGTCTGATGACTGAACGCGTCCCCCGCTCTTCATTATCTTACACACACTCCCTCTCACTCTCCTCCTCCCTCACATCTCCCTTCTGACACTCTTCGTCACTTCTCCCCCGCACCCTGTGCTTCAGTCACACTGTCTCCATGTGTCTGTCTCACTCTCTCTCTCTCTGTCTGTCTGTCTCTCTCTGTCTCTCATTCTATCTCTATCTCTCATTCTATCTCGCTCTCTGTCTCTCTCACTCTCTGTCTCTCTGACACACACAGTAGCACTCTCTGACACACTCACTCATACACACTCACTGACACACACACACACTCTCTCACACACTCACTTACTCACACACTCACTCACTCACACACACTCATACACACACTCACTCACACACAGTCACACTCTCTGACACCCTCACATGCTCACTGTCTGACACACTCACTCTGGCACACACACACAATTACACTCTCTGACACACACACACTCACAGTCACACTCTCTGACACACTCACTCTGGCACACACACACACAGTCACACTCTCTGACACACACACAATTACACTCACTGACACACACACACACACACACACACACATTGACACACTGACACACACAGTCACACTCTCTGACACACACACAATTACACTCTCTGACACACACACACTCACAGTCACACTCTCTGACACACACACAATTACACTCTCTGACACACACACACTCACAGTCACACTCTCTGACACACTCACTCTGGCACACACACACACAGTCACACTCTGACACACACACACACACACATTGACACACACACAGTCACACTCTCTGACACACACACACAATTACACTCTCTGACACACTCACACATTGACACACTGACACACACAGTCACACTCTCTGACACACACACACTCACAGTCACACTCTCTGACACACACACACACACACACACATTGACACACTGACACACACACAACAGTCACACTCTCTGACACACACACACAATTACACTCTGACACACACACACACACATTGACACACTGACACTCACACACATTGACACGCACTCACAGATCTGGTGCTGGCTGTGACTATCTCCTCTCCCCATGCCCATTACTGTGGCTTAGTGCTGGAGAAAATCCCCACAGGCAACTCTGAAACTGGGAAACATCGTGTTCAAAGGCAGCCAGCTCGATCCAGAGATCTTACTCGCCCCTTTGTGTTCTGTGTTCCTCAGCTCTGTGTCTCCTTGAACAGGGCCCCTGGCATTTCACTCTCTCTCTCTCTGTCTCTCTCTCTCTCCCTCTCTCTCTCTGTCTGTCTGTTTCTGTCTCTCTGTCTGTCTCTCTCTGTTTCTCTCTGTCTGTCTCCCTCTGTCTCTCTCTGTCTCTGTCTCTCTGTCTCTGTCTCTCTCTCTCTCTCTCTGTCTCTCTCTCTCTGTCTCTCTCTCTCTGTCTCTTCTCTCTCTGTCTCTCTCTCTCTCTGTCTCCATCTCGCTCTGTCTCTCACATTCTGTCTCTCTTTCCAAGATTTATAAAACAAGGAACTCCTTGAACCGTTGCATCCCCTAAGCACAGACACATTCCAACAAACTCCAACTCCCTCCTTCCCTCGTTCCTCTCTCCCTCCATCCCTCAGCTCGCTCCATCCCTCGTTTCCTCTCTCCCTCCTTCCCTTCTGCGCTCCCTCCATCTCTCCTCGCCCCATCCCTCCTCTCTCTCCCTCACTCCATTACCTCTCTCCCTCCTTGATCTACAGAACAAGTAACTCCTCGACAGTTGCAACCACGTAAAAACACACACACAATTCCAGCAACCCTCCTTGAGTGCGTTCCGTTCCCCCTCAATGCCTCTCGCTCATAGTTCCAGGGAGGGCGGCTGGAGACAGTTAATTCGCCCCCTGTGCCCACTACCAGAGCGGCGGGGTGAGGACAGGGGGAGAGAGGGGGGAGAGACAGAGAGAGAGAGAGAGAGAGAGAGGGGGGGAGGAGGAGGAGGGGGAACTAATGAGGAGCCACAGTCAGAAAGTTAGCTCGCCTTGAAATCCCTACCTGTTGTCGTGTCTGTGATCACAAGAATCCACAGTAGATAACGGAACATTTCTCTCTGACTGCTCCCTAGAAACCGATGGAGGAGGGGGGGGGGGAAGGAGGAGGA